>NC_045972.1:600000-756440 GCF_010909765.2 Amblyraja radiata
CGGTTCTTGGGGTGGAGAGGGGTGATAGCGGTATGAAGGGGAGGGTAGTGTCTTGTGTTCTGTGTCTTGTGTCTACTGTTTGTGGGTAAGTGTGTCTGTTTAGTGTTCAGCCATGAGCGAATGGCGGTGCGGGCTCGACGGACCTGGTGGTCTACTCTCGCACCTACTTTCTATGTTTCTATGTTTCTATTCCCTCTCTCCATCCCTCCCCCACCCAAGTCGCACCAGCTTCTCGTTTACACCCAGCAAACAGCTAACAATGGCCTGTTTCCTTTATCATCGTTACTTTTTTCCATATCTTTCATCCATTGTTCTATATCTCTCTACATCATCATCTATAATCTCTCCTTTCCCTTTCCCGTGACTTTCAGTCTGAAGAACGGTCTCGACCCGAAACGTCCATTCCTTCTCTACAGACATGTTGCCTGTCCCACTGAGTTACTCCAGCTTTATGTGTCTATCTTCAGTTTAAACCAGCATCTGCAGTTCCTTGCTACACATTTTGTCTGCCATTTCAAGTGCTCCTCCCTTCATGTAAAATGTGCTTCCAATGTTTGTCTTCATTTTTTCTTCCAACACCTTAAATCAATACCTTCTGGTTATCGCAATCACACCCTTCACAGCTGGGACTGCTTCCCTGATGCGCCCAAAGGGAACTCACACATTCACAGAGAGAGCGTGCAAACTCCACACAGGCAGGACCCGAGGTCAGGATTGAAACGGGGTCAGAGGAGCTGCAAAAAGGTGGCTCCACAAGCTGCACCACAGTGCTGTTACTGCTCCTCTTGCCCCTCAGCTCTAAGGAAACATCCTTGGCTTCCCTTTCCCACACACATACACACAAGAACGGTGTCGACCCGAATCGTCATCCGTTCCTTCTCTCCTGGGATGCTGCCTGTTCCGCTGAGTTATTCCAGCATTTTGTGTTTGCCACACATAATTCCTTATCTCTCGAGAGCTCCTGTAAATCCCTCTGGACCCTCACCAAACCTCACAATTCTTCTACAGCTAAATTTCCGGAACTGGGCACAGGACACAAGCCAGGCTTCATATAATGCCTTATAGATGTAACTTCCCGGCTGTGTACGCTGTGTGCTTCATGAAATGCTTTGTTAACCACCCAGACCAATTTGAATATTTTTCTCCCATATTGCAGCCTCTTTCATGGTTAAATGCCAAGGATGTCAATGACTTCCACGGCCATGCATCATTTCACAGACCAGCACTGCCCAGTGGTAACAGAGGCATTGCAACAGCAGTTGGTAATTGTGAGGTGATGTTTTTGGATGGAATAATAATGTTAGTATGTACACAGAGGCGGCACCTAGACACAGAGACAGAGCTGCTGTCAAAAAACGCCAGAGACCAAGTTCGTTCCTGACCTCGGATGCTGTCTGCATGGAGTTTGCGCGTTCTCCATGTGGCCGTGTGGGTTTCCTCCAGGTGCAGGTTTGTAGGTTGATTGGCCCACTGTAAATTGCCCCTCGTGTGTAGAGAGTGGATGAGAAAGTTTGATAACATAGAAATAGATTGAATGGGCAATGGGCAATCGATGGTCGACGTGGACTCGGTGGGCCGAAGTGGGACTGGATTATTTTCTCCCTCTTTGTAAAGACTTTATTTCTATCAACATTTTGAAAGTCCAACACTTCCAGTTTATAGCTAAATGCAACCCAAACATTGTATCAAACTACAATGAATAATTGTGGATGTGTAAGCAGGAGGCTTCTCAGAGCAACTTGTAAGCTGACCACTAGCCATCCTGATTAGTTTAGTTTAGAGATACAGCACGGAAACAGGCCCTTCGGCTTACCGAGTCAGCGCCGACCAACAATCCCACCCACACCAACGCTATCCTGGCTTATATTTAGTGGAATTTAGAAGGAAGAGATGGGATCTTATAGAAACATATAAAATGACAGTGCTGGCTTGAAGGGCCAAATGGCCTACTCCTGCACCTATTTTCTATCTTTAGAGATACAGCGCGGAAACAGGCCCTTCGGCCCACAGAGTCAGTGCCGACCAGCGATCACCCCGCTAATTAACGCTATCTTACACACACTAGGGATAATTTACACATACACCAAGCCCATTAACCTACATACTTGTACGTCTTTGGAGTGTGGGAGGAAACCGAAGATCTCAGAGAAAACCGGTTACGGGGAGAATGTACAAACTCCGTACAGATAAGCAGCTGTAGTCGGAATGAACCCAGATCTCCGGCACTGCAAGCGCTGTAAGGCAGCAACTTTGTCGTTGCGCCACAGTGCCACCATGTTTCTATGTTTCCTAAACACACTGGGGACAATTTACTTTTATACCAAGCCAATTAACCTACAAACATGTACGTCTTTGGAGTGTGGGAAATCGCCGAGAAACCCCACGCAGGTCATGGGGAGAACGTACAACTCAGTACAGACAAGCACCTGTAGTCAGGATGGAACTCGGGTCTCTGGCTCTGTGAGGCAGCAACTACCGCTGTGCCAGTGCGCCGCTCCTATTAAAAGACAACTTTCACAAAACTTTGCTCACCTGGCCTTGTCTTTTCCCTCCATCAGCCAGATGCTGGCTCTCCTCTTCAGCAGTAAACTTGGCTTACAATACCCAAATCCTAAAAGAGGTGAAAGACAACAGGGAAATGATCATCAAAGCAGCAGATAAGGGGAAGAACAGAGTTGTCATGGACAAACAACAATACTTATTCGAGGCACACAGACTATGAAGTAAAACAGAGCACTGCACTAAGTTGACAAAGCCCATCTATAAGGAAAGACTAATGGAAATTGAAGACATTTTACAATGCCTCAAAAAATTCATGGAGCATTTATATGTTTAGTTTAGAGATAGACAATAGACAATAGGTGCAGGAGTAGGCCATTCGGCCCTTCGAGCCGCCATTCAATATGATCATGGACACCCAGCTTTGTGTCATCTGCAAATTTGCTAATGCTACTTTTAATCCCTTCATCTAAATCATTAATCTACATTGTAAATACCTGCGGTCCCAGCACCGAGCCTTGCGGTACCCCACTAGTCACTGCCTGCCATTCTGAAAGGGAACCGTTTATCCCGTCTTTGTTTCCTGTCTGCCAAACAATTTTCTATCCATGTCAGTAACCTACCCCCAAAACCATGTGCTCTCATTTTGCCCACTATTCTCTTATGTGGGACCTTATCAAATGCTTTCTGAAAGTCCAGGTACACTACATCCACTGGCTCTCCCTTGTCCATTTACCTAGTTACATCCTCAAAAAATTCCAGAAGATTAGTTAAGCATGATTTCCCCTTCGTAAATCCATGCTGACTTGGACCGATCCTGTTACTGCTATCCAAATGTGCCGCTATTTCATCTTTTATAATTGACTCCAGCATCTTCTCCACCACCGATGTCAGGCTAACTGGTCAGTAATTCCCTATTTTCTCTCTCCCGCCTTTCTTAAAAAGTGGGATAACATTAGCTACCCTCCAATCCACAGGAACTGATCCGGAACCTATAGAACATTGGAAAATGATCAACAATGCGTCCACAATTTCTAGAGCCACTTCCTTAAGTACCCTGGGAGGCAGCCCATCAGGCCCTGGAGATTTATCAGCCTTCAGTCCCATCAGTCTATTCAACACCATTTCCTGCCTGATGTGAATTTCCTTCAGTTCATTCGTTAACCTAGATCCTCTGGCCACTAGTACATCAGGAGACTGTTTGTGTTTTCCTTAGTGAAGACAGATCCAAAGTACCTGTTCAACTCATCTGCCATTTCCTTGTTCCCCATAATAAATTCACCTGTTTCAGTCTTCAAGGGTCCAACTTTGGTCTTAACTAATGCTTTCCTCTTCACATACCTAAAGAAGCTTTTACTATCCTCCTTTATATTCTTGACAAGCTTACATTTGTACCTCATTTTTTCTCCCCATATTGCCTTTTTAGTTACCTTCTGTTGCTCTATAAGAGTGTCCCAATCCTCTGGCTTCCCGCTCATCTTTGATATGTAATAGTCCTTCTCTTTTATTTTTATACTGTCCCTGACTTCCCTTGTCAGCCAATGGTCGCCCCTTACTCCCCTTGGAATCTTTCTTCCTCTTTGGAATTAAGTGATCCTGCACCTTCTGTATTATTCCCAGAAATACCTGCCATTGTTGTTCCACTGTCATCCCTGCTGGGGTATCTTTCCAGTCAACTTTGGCCAGCTCCTCCCTCTTAGCTCCATAGTCCCCTTTCTTCAATTGTAATACTGACACTTCCAATTTTTCCTTCACCCTCTCAAATTGGAGATTAAAACTTATTATATTATGGCTCGAATTTCCTTATCAAATCCAGTTCATCATACAGTGCGAAACAGGCCAGCGCCAACCTGCAATCCCCGCATACTAACACAATCCTACACACACAAGGGGCAATTAACATTTATACCAAGCCAATTAGCCTCCAAACCTGTACGTCTTTAGAGTGTGGGAGGAACCCGGAACCTCCTGGAGTAAACCCACGCAGGTCACAGAGAGAGCGTACAAACTCCACATCGTCACAAACCATTAGAATACCCGAGAATAATTTACATATCAATGTAAATGTGACAATAAAAGACCTTTGAACCACGGGTGTAAAAATTCTACAATTTCCCCAAAATACACAAACACCCTGGACAGAACCTGGGGAAATACGTCCAGGAAGGCCCATTGTGTGTGACTGTGAAAGTGAATCCTATCGGGTAACAGAATACATCGACTCCCTTCTTAAACCACTGGCACAGCAGCACCTCTACTTCAGACCATGTCACACTCCCCGACTGTGCCACGTGATGTTGTACACTGACATGGACATCCAAGGCCCGTCCACAAACAGAACAGACAGGAACATACAACAGTTAAACATATCTCAGAGCAAAATGCTGACCCTGAAAGACTAGACGAGGCTTTGGTCTAGAAGTGGCCTGGGCGATCAATGTCTTTTCACAGAGAACTGGATGACATTTGGGAATGTCACATTCAGAAACAGAGTCAGAGGAATTCATTCACATCTTTCACATACACCACCAAGGTTAAAACCACCACAAACAAAACATTGACTTTCTGGACTTTCCCTAAACGTGCCGGACCTCTTTCCCTGATGAAGTTGCAGACAAATCAAAACTGGAAGATTGTTGTTGCCCAGTCGTGGACACCACTGGATTGAATTGGCATTAGAGAATGGTGGGCACAGTGGTGTAGCTGGTTGAGCTGCTGCCCCACAGCTGCAGACTCAGTTTAATCCTGACCTCCAATGCTGTGTGTGGAGTTTGCACGTTCACCCTGTGACCGCGTGTATTTTCTCCGGGTGCTCTGGTTTTCTCCCACATTCCAAACACCTGCAGGTTTGCATGTTAATTGGCCTCTGTAAATTGCCCCTAGTGTGCAGGGAGTGGATGAGAAAGTGGGAACTAGTGTGAAGGGGTGATAGATGGTCAGCGTGGACTCGGTGGCTGAAAGGGCTGTTTCTAATCTGTATCTCTGAACTAAAATGGTGACCACAAACAAACAGACACCCACAACCTTTTGCGCACAACCAGCCACCGTCCAAAACATATATTCAGAGGGACAGTAAAGACACAACTGATTCACTTCCATCACGTTTACACCACAGGTCTTCAACCAGTCCACCACTGCACTTCACTGCTCTTAAACAGAGGGTGACTCAGGAAGGAAGTTGAAATAAATCAAATCAGACAACATGAAGAGGATAAAAAACGTAACCATCATTAGTAGAAACAAGGAACTTTAGAAGGTACACATAATTGCTGGAGAAACTCAGTGGGTGCAGCAGCATCTATGGAGCGAAGGAAATAGGCGACGTTTCGTGCCGAAACCCTTCTTCAGACCCTCCTTGTCTACTCCAAGGAACTTTAGATGCTGGTTTATACCAAAGATACAAAGCGCTGGAGTAACTCAGGTCAGGAAGCATCTCTGGAGAAAAAGGATGGGTAACGGGGAGGCCCGGGGAGCCGTTGGAGAGAGGAGGACTTACCTGCAGCTGTAAGTATAAATACAGCGCGGGGTTTGCTTCTACAGAGGCCCGGGGAGCCGTTGGAGAGAGGAGGACTTACCTGCAGCTGTAAGTATAAATACAGCGCGGGGTTTGCTTCTACAGAGGCCTGGGGAGCCGTTGGAGAGAGGAGGACTTACCTGCAGCTGTAAGTATAAATACAGCGCGGGGTTTGCTTCTACAGAGGCCTGGGGAGCCGTTGGTGAGAGGAGGACTTACCTGCAGCTGTAAGTATAAATACAGCGCGGGGTTTGCTTCTACAGAGGCCCGGGGAGCCGTTGGAGAGAGGAGGACTTACCTGCAGCTGTAAGTATAAATACAGCGCGGGGTTTGCTTCTACAGAGGCCCGGGGAGCCGTTGGAGAGAGGAGGACTTACCTGCAGCTGTAAGTATAAATACAGCGCGGGGTTTGCTTCTACAGAGGCCCGGGGAGCCGTTGGAGAGAGGAGGACTTACCTGCAGCTGTAAGTATAAATACAGCGCGGGGTTTGCTTCTACAGAGGCCTGGGGAGCCGTTGGTGAGAGGAGGACTTACCTGCAGCTGTAAGTATAAATACAGCGCGGGGTTTGCTTCTACAGAGGCCTGGGGAGCCGTTGGAGAGAGGAGGACTTACCTGCAGCTGTAAGTATAAATACAGCGCGGGGTTTGCTTCTACAGAGGCCCGGGGAGCCGTTGGAGAGAGGAGGACTTACCTGCAGCTGTAAGTATAAATACAGCGCGGGGTTTGCTTCTACAGAGGCCCGGGGAGCCGTTGGAGAGAGGAGGACTTACCTGCAGCTGTAAGTATAAATACAGCGCGGGGTTTGCTTCTACAGAGGCCTGGGGAGCCGTTGGTGAGAGGAGGACTTACCTGCAGCTGTAAGTATAAATACAGCGCGGGGTTTGCTTCTACAGAGGCCTGGGGAGCCGTTGGAGAGAGGAGGACTTACCTGCAGCTGTAAGTATAAATACAGCGCGGGGTTTGCTTCTACAGAGGCCCGGGGAGCCGTTGGAGAGAGGAGGACTTACCTGCAGCTGTAAGTATAAATACAGCGCGGGGTTTGCTTCTACAGAGGCCCGGGGAGCCGTTGGAGAGAGGAGGACTTACCTGCAGCTGTAAGTATAAATACAGCGCGGGGTTTGCTTCTACAGAGGCCCGGGGAGCCGTTGGTGAGAGGAGGACTTACCTGCAGCTGTAAGTATAAATACAGCGCGGGGTTTGCTTCTACAGAGGCCCGGGGAGCCGTTGGTGAGAGGAGGACTTACCTGCAGCTGTAAGTATAAATACAGCGCGGGGTTTGCTTCTACAGAGGCCCGGGGAGCCGTTGGTGAGAGGAGGACTTACATGCAGCTGTAAGTATAAATACAGCGCGGGGTTTGCTTCTACAGAGGCCTGGGGAGCCGTTGGAGAGAGGAGGACTTACCTGCAGCTGTAAGTATAAATACAGCGCGGGGTTTGCTTCTACAGAGGCCCGGGGAGCCGTTGGTGAGAGGAGGACTTACCTGCAGCTGTAAGTATAAATACAGCGCGGGGTTTGCTTCTACAGAGGCCCGGGGAGCCGTTGGTGAGAGGAGGACTTACCTGCAGCTGTAAGTATAAATACAGCGCGGGGTTTGCTTCTACAGAGGCCCGGGGAGCCGTTGGTGAGAGGAGGACTTACCTGCAGCTGTAAGTATAAATACAGCGCGGGGTTTGCTTCTACAGAGGCCCGGGGAGCCGTTGGTGAGAGGAGGACTTACCTGCAGCTGTAAGTATAAATACAGCGCGGGGTTTGCTTCTACAGAGGCCCGGGGAGCCGTTGGTGAGAGGAGGACTTACCTGCAGCTGTAAGTTACCCAAATCTGTAACGTTCCATCTCACTTCCAGAGAAGGATTCTGGTGGAAGCCTCTGATTGGTGGAAGCCTCTGATTGGTGGACGAGGATCAGAGGAAGCAGCTGATTGGCTTGTATTGTATTTGTATTGTAATTGTAAGGCTTTATTGTATTCGGATAAGGGGGAGAATGAAGGCCAGGGCAGTTTACTGTTCTGGATGTCAGATGTGGGAGGTCATGGAGTCTGAGTGCTCTCCAGACATCCACATCTGCGCCAGGTGCGTCGAGATGGGGCTCCTAAGGGACCGCGTTAGGAACCTGGAGCAGCAACTCGATGACCTCTGTCTGCTCAGGGAGAGCGAGGAAGTCATAGATAGGAGTTACAGGGAGGTGGTCACTCCAAGACCACGGGAGACAGAAAACTGGGTCACAGTTAGGAAGGGCAATGGGCAGAGGCAGGGTCTGGTGAGTACCCCGGTGGCTGTACACCTTGAAAATAAGTACTCATGTTTGAGTAAGGGTGGGGGAGACAGCCTACCTGGGGGCAGCGACAGCGGCCGGGCCTCTGGCACAAAGGCCGGTCCGGTTGCTCAGAAGGGTAAGGAAAAGAAGGGGAGGGCAATTGTAATAGGGGACTCTATAGTCAGGGGGTCGGATAGGCGATTCTGTGGACGCAGACAGGAGTCCCGGATGGTAGTTTGCCTCCCTGGTGCCAGGGTCAGGGATGTGTCTGAACGTGTCCAAGAAATCCTGAAATGGGAGGGAGAGGAGCCTGAGGTTGTGGTGCATATAGGTACCAATGACATAGGTAAAAAAAGAGAAGAGGTCCTGAAAGAAGAATTTAGGGAGTTAGGTAGAGAGTTAAGGAGAAGGACTGGAAAGGTAACAATCTCAGGATTACTGCCTGTGCCACGCGACAGTGAGAGTAGGAATGGAGCGAGGTGGAGCATAAATGCGTGGATGAGGGACTGGTGCAGTGGGTATGGATTCAAGTTTCTGGATCATTGGGACCTCTTTTGGGGAAGGTGCGACCTGTACAGAAAGGACGGGTTGCACTTGAACTCAAGGGGGACCAATATCCTGGCGGGGAGATTTGCAAAGGCTACTGGGGAGACTTTAAACTAGTATGGTTGGGGGGAGGGACTCAAATTGGGAAAGCTAGCAGTCAGTGTGTGAAGCAGGGGGCAGAGAATGGTAGCACTCTGACCCAAAATGTAGGGGAGAGAGAAGAAAAAGAAAATAATCAGAGAATAAGAGAGGGTGGGTTTCTTAAATGTGTATATTTTAATGCTAGGAGCATTGTAAGAAAAGTGGATGAACTTAGAGCCTGGATTGACACCTGGAAGTATGATGTTGTGGCGATCAGTGAAACATGGTTGCAGGAGGGCTGTGATTGGAAACTAAATATTCCAGGATTTCGTTGCTTCAGGTGTGATAGAATTGGAGGGGCAAGAGGTGGAGGTGTTGCATTGCTTATCAGGGAAGATATTACAGCAGTGCTTTGGCAGGATAGATTAGAGGGCTCGTCTAGGGAGGCTATTTGGGTGGAACTGAGAAATGGGAAAGGGGTAGCAACACTTATAGGGGTGTATTATAGACCGCCAAATGGGGAGCGAGAATTGGAAGAGCAAATATGTAAGGAGATTGCAGATATTAGTAGTAAGCACAAGGTAGTGATTGTGGGAGATTTCAATTTTCCACACATAGACTGGGAAACACATTCTGTAAAAGGGCTGGATGGGTTGGAGTTTGTAAAATGTGTGCAGGATAGTTTTTTGCAACAATACATAGAAGTACCTACTAGAGAAGGGGCGGTACTGGACCTCCTGTTAGGAAATGAGATGGGTCAGGTGGCAGAGGTATGCGTTGGGGAACAGTTCGGGTCCAGTGATCACAATACCATTAGTTTCAATATAATTATGGAGAGGGACAAAACTGGACCTAGGGTTGAGATTTTTGATTGGAGAAAGGCTAACTTTGAGGAGATGCGAAAGGATTTAAAAGGAGTAAATTGGGACAGTTTGTTTTATGGGAAAGATGTGGAAGAGAAATGGAGTACATTTAAAGGTGAAATTTTAAGAGTACAGAATCTTTATGTCCCTGTTCGGTTGAAAGGAAATCGTAAAAATTGTAAAGAGCCATGGTTTTCAAGGGAAATTGGACACTTGGTTCGGAAAAAGAGGGAGATCTACAATAGTTATAGGCAGCATGGAGTAAATGAGGTGCTTGAGGAGTATAAAGAATGTAAAAAGAATCTTAAGAAAGAAATTAGAAAAGCTAAAAGAAGATATGAGGTTGCTTTGGCAAGTAAGGTAAAAGTAAATCCGAAGGGTTTCTACCGCTATATTAATAGCAAAAGGATAACGAGGGATAAAATTGGTCCATTAGAGAGTCAGAGTGGCCAACTATCTGCAGAGCCAAAAGAGATGGGGGAGATATTGAACAGTTTCTTTTCTTCGGTATTCACCAAGGAGAAGGATATTGAATTATGTGAGGTAAGGGAAACAAGTAGAGTAGCTATGGAAACTATGAGGATCAAAGAAGAGGAAGTACTGACACTTTTGAGAAATATAAAAGTGGATAAGTCTCCAGGTCCGGACAGGATATTCCCTAGGACATTGAGGGAAGTTAGTGTAGAAATAGCAGGGGCTATGGCAGAAATATTTCAAATGTCATTAGAAACGGGAATAGTGCCGGAGGATTGGCGTACTGCGCATGTTGTTCCATTGTTTAAAAAGGGGTCTAAGAGTAAACCTAGCAATTATAGACCTATTAGTTTGACGTCAGTGGTGGGCAAATTAATGGAAAGAATACTTAGAGATAATATATATAAGCATCTGGATAAACAGGGTCTGATTAGGAACAGTCAACATGGATTTGTGCCTGGAAGGTCATGTTTAACTAATCTTCTTGAATTTTTTGAAGATGTTACTCGGGAAATTGATGAGGGTAAAGCAGTGGATGTTGTGTATATGGACTTCAGTAAGGCCTTTGACAAGGTTCCTCATGGAAGGTTGGTTAAGAAGGTTCAATGGTTGGGTATTAATGGTGGAGTAGCAAGATGGATTCAACAGTGGCTGAATGGGAGATGCCAGAGAGTAATGGTGGATGGTTGTTTGTCAGGTTGGAGGCCAGTGACGAGTGGGGTGCCACAGGGATCTGTGTTGGGTCCACTGTTGTTTGTCATGTACATCAATGATCTGGACGATGGTGTGGTAAATTGGATTAGTAAGTATGCAGATGATACTAAGATAGGTGGGGTTGCGGGTAATGAAGAAGAGTTTCAAAGTCTACAGAGAGATTTATGCCAGTTGGAAGAGTGGGCTGAAAGATGGCAGATGGAGTTTAATGCTGATAAGTGTGAGGTGCTACATCTTGGCAGGACAAATCAAAATAGGACGTACATGGTAAATGGTAGGGAATTGAAGAATGTAGGTGAACAGAGGGATCTGGGAATAACTGTGCACAGTTCCATGAAAGTGGAATCTCATGTAGATAGGGTGGTAAAGAAAGCTTTTGGTGTGCTGGCCTTTATAAATCAGAGCATTGAGTATAGAAGTTGGGATGTAATGTTAAAATTGTACAAGGCATTGGTGAGGCCAATTCTGGAGTATGGTGTACAATTTTGGTCGCCTAATTATAGGAAGGATGTCAACAAAATAGAGAGAGTACAGAGGAGATTTACTAGAATGTTGCCTGGGTTTCAGCAACTAAGTTACAGAGAAAGGTTGAACAAGTTAGGACTTTATCCTTTGGAGCGCAGAAGGTTAAGGGGGGACTTGATAGAGGTTTTTAAAATGATGAGAGGGATAGACAGAGTTGACGTGGAAAAGCTTTTCCCACTGAGAGTAGGGAAGCTTCAAACAAGGGGACATGACTTGAGAATTAAGGGACTGAAGTTTAGGGGTAACATGAGGGGGAACTTCTTTACTCAGAGAGTGGTAGCTGTGTGGAATGAGCTTCCAGTGAAGGTGGTGGAGGCAGGTTCGTTTTTATCATTTAAAAATAAATTGGATAGTTATATGGATGGGAAAGGAATGGAGGGTTATGGTCTGAGCGCAGGTATATGGGACTAGGGGAGATTATGTGTTCGGCATGGACTAGAGGGGTCGAGATGGCCTGTTTCCGTGCTGTAATTGTTATATGGTTATTATATGGTTATAACGTTTCAGTCAGGATCATTCTGCGAGCCATCATTAATTGATTGCAAATCAGGATGAAGTAAAGCAAAAAAAAAAAAATGCAGATTCAGGAATTCTGGCAAATCCAAAACTGTGAAATAGCTATTTGCCTGAGATGCTATCCACACCATTGAGTTTGGTCCATATCCCTCCAAACTTTTCCCATCCATGTACCTGTCTAACTGTATCTTAAATGTTGGGATAGTCCCCTCTGGCAGCTTTTTCCATACACACACCACCCTTTGTGTGAAAAGGTTACCCTTCAGATTCTTATTAAATCATTTCCCCTTCACCTTAAGGATGAATCATCTTAATCTGGCAAATTTCCAAACAGGTTGTTTAAAGAATTAGTGAACATCATAATCAGTTATTTCCCAATCTTTAGGAAATGGATTTCCACCTTCTCCACCTGTGGCAATCCTGAAACGGCTGTGAATAGCTGTGTATGGTTCCAGTTTTTCATTCTTTGCTGGGACAACATGCTGGAGGAACTCAGCTCGACAGACACTGCATTTTATCCGCATCCATCTGTTGCTCCCTCCCTGCCTCTCACCTGCTTTCTCTCAGCTTATGGAGAGCAGTTGTGGTCACCCTGAGTGGAGGGGAAGGGGAGAGTGGTGAGGGTGCGTGGTGGGGGGGAGAGAAGAGGAGGGTGTATGGGGAGGAGGGGAGAGTGGTGAAGGGGGGGTAAAGTGGGGGTGAGGGGGGTCATTCTGGTCACAACACACAACCCCCCCCCCCCCCCCGGGTTCAGGGGCATTTCCGGCGGAAACGAAACATCCGTCGACGACCCGCACCCGCTCCCGCCCAAACATGGCGAGAAGTGACGTCGTGTCCCGTGGGAATGGCGCCGGTTGAAGGGTGAAGCCGGGCTGGACCCCGTCACGTGTCGGGGGAGCAGCTGTTGGGGGGGAGGGAGGCAGCTTCACTCTTATAGAGGAGCCTCTATAATGTTTGATACAGAGAGTACAGGCTGCAGCCCTCCCCTCCTCCCTCCCTCCCTCCCCACCCACCCACCCACCCACCCCTATTCCCGCTGCCCCAGTGGACAATGTGTGTGAGGTACAGACAGTGCTGGCCAAAGATCCTATAACGGAGCAAGATAGTTTACTGCTGCCAAATGCAATGGGCTGACGTGTAGTCCGCTACGGAGGGGATCCTGGGCATTTGTCTCCGCACATTTTAGTAACCGGAACCGACCCGACCCGACCCGACTCGCAATGTAATCCAAAGATCTTATAGCAGAGCTCTAGGATCTCTGGTGTAATTCTGTTAGTTCACACCTCTGTTCATTCTTGTCAACAATAACATTTGACTCTGGTAATAGTCTTTTTTAATGTTTTTTAAATCATTTCTTTTTAAATGGTTCAGAGCGCAGTGGATCATCGGGACAGAGCTACCAGCCTTGGAGGGCATCTACCACACGCGGTGCCTCAGGAAGGCCCTCAGCATCCATAAGGACTCATCACACCCCTGCCACGGTCTGTTTCAACTACTTCCCTCCGGCAGACGTTACAAGGCCTTCTACACCCGAACCTCCAGACCAAAGATCATAGAGGATGGGTAACGTCTATGATCTTTGCTCCAGACTCAGGAACAGTTTTATCCCAAGAGCAATTGCGGCTCTGAACCGGCCCTAATGAGTGCCCCCCCCCACCCACTCCCTTTGGACAGTCTCCCTCAGATGGTCACGTCAATCAATTCAGCCTGCTTTTTTATGTATTGTATTTATTTACCTTTCTTGTACATCAGTGGAGCTGCACACTAAATCTCGTTGCACTGACCTGCAATGACAATAAAAGATATATTATTATTATTATTATTATTATGCTGTGTTTGAGTTGATTTTGTATTCCACTTGCGCTGTGTAATTCATTCATCTAATCACATGAATGTAATCACACTGTTCACATCTGCAGTATTTACATCTCCACTATAGGGTCTTTGGTGCTGCCTTCCCTCCCTCAACCCCCCGGCACGTGACGGGGACAATCCGGCTTCGCCCTTTAACCTTCGCCATCCCTACGAGACTCAGCGTCAGTTCTCGCGATGTTTATGCGGCGCGGGAGCGGGTCGTCGATGGACGTTTCCTTTCCCGCCGGAACGGAGGGAGACAGACGGTAGATTTGTTTCCACAAACATCATCTGTTTCTACTAATGATGGGTTGATTTTGGTGAACAAGCGTCAGCACAACATCAATGGCCAATACAAATGAGGGCTGAATACTAAGTTACTGTCTCTCACTGATAGGTCAGGTTTTTTAAATGTAATCAAACTAAACTTTATTCAGGTAAATAAATATGTACAATACAGGAACCGGGCAAAACAATAATCTGACCTGCATTGTGAGGCTAAACATACATTCAATACTGTTTACACAAATCACAGGTCAGGTGTCGCCTCGTTTTGTGGCCTGGAGTTTTTTATTCCCTTCAAGTTGTCTGATTTGATTTGTCTCAACTTCCATCCAGAGACACCCTCTGTCTAAGTGCAGTGAAGAGATGGTGGGGGTCTGGTTGAAGACCTCTGGTGCAAATGTGCTGGAATTGAGTCCAGGGCTACCAACATTGGGTGAGAGTTGGGAGTGAGAAATTGCGAGAGTCCAAGCCCGAGGGAGCGTAGTGACCGGGGAGAGGGTGTGTGTGTGTGTCCCTCCCATTGGTACGGAACTTTTGCAGTTTTCAGCTTGAAATTGTGCAATATGGTGCATACTGTAGTGAGTCTTTTAACTTACACTTTATGCTTTAAATTGGATTAGCTATGAATAAGGTTAGACTTAATTACATTCCACAGCAGAGCCCAGGCTCTGATCAACACGTGCAGCACATTAATAATCTCTAGTGTATTCATGTATGGAAATCAGGTTATAATCAAACACTTGGCCCATGTTGACCAACCTGGGTCTCACTGCACACCTGGTACTACTGCTAGCGCTGACTCCAGATGCATACCTTCTCTCATTCCTGTCCCAGAGTCCAGCCTTACACCTGGCCCCCTATTCTACCCTGTTCATAGCTGCTTACATAGAAAATAGGTACAGGAGTAGGCCATTCAATATGATCATGCCTGATCATCCAACACACATTCTGTTACCATTTCTTTCATTTTGTAACAAACTGTCCTGAAGTCATTTTCACCCCCAATATTTTCAGTATTTTGCTGTCTTCCTCTCAGCTGGGACTTTTCCGAAATGCAAAGTCTAATAACTATATATTTAAGCAATATTATTCTATTAAATGTGATCTTGAGAGTACATAATATTTTCTGTGGTTTTCATAGCACAACAATGATGAAAAGATCTTTGTTTTGATTGCACCTACCAACATGCATACATTATTACATTACAGTTAATATGTACCACAGGCACATTTTTGTTCCAATACTCCCCATTCCCAATTACATTTAGATTTAAGTGATTGAAATCCAAGTGAAATTTAAATGACATCATAAAATTAAAACCTCCGGAATGAATGATATTCATTACGTGGTTGGTTGAGGTCAATATCAGCACAATTACTATATTAAACGTTGAATCTTCAGATGTCCTGGGTCAAGCTAAAACTAAAGACAAATAACAATCTCCTCACACATTGCCCTGCAAGAATCTCTGTCACTCCTTTAAAATATGCCCCTTCTTTGAACGAGCTCTTAAATATCGCATCTGAATCAGTTTCCATCTGATTACACTCCTTGAGGATGTTCATCTACGTGTTCAATTAATAAAACAACGAGATTGGGGACATTCCTATTCAACCTGTCAAAGGAATTGGGGGGGGGGGGGGGGGTTATAAATAGTCAGTGAGGTAAACAAACATAATAATTGAGTGGCAAATGACAATAGTGCTACCTTCCCAATATTTTACTGAAGGAAATAATGGGTTATCAGGGCTGTATGTTGTGACAGACAGTCTGACAACTTGCAAGTTATTTTAATATTACACTTATCCCATCCCCCTGGATATTCCGGATTAATAAATTAAGGTTTTGTCAACTAATTACAAATCAGGCTAATTACAAATCAATAACATTAGCCAACTCCGAAACATGAAGCGCTGAGCATTGGGATCCAGACATCACGGACAACTGGCCTCAGTTTCCCGCTCACATCTGGCAGTGTTCTCTGTCTGAACCAGGGGGCGTGAATCGTTTTTGAAAGTGGGGAGGCTGAGCGATCATTGATCACTGGCCTTGGGGGTACCCGGTGAGGAAGTGGAGCAACTGAGTGGTGAGAGAGTGTGGAAGTAGGGTGTCCCCCCTCCCAGGGTAGGGACCTTTTGAAATTTGATGTATTAAAATCATGTTTTAGTGCATTGTAGAAGTATGATTTCAATGTTTTTTGTATGAAGTATTTTTAAGAGGTAACTTTTTAAGGGGTAACTTTATCCACACAAAGGGTGGTGGGTGTATGGAACAAGCTTGCCAGAGGAGGTAGTTGAGGCAGGGACCATCCCAACATTTAAGAAACAGTTAGACTGATACATGGATAGGACCATTTGGAGGTATGGACCAAAAGCAGGTAGCGTAGCTGGGACATGTTGGTGGGCGTGGGCAAGTTGCGCCGAAGGGCCTGTTTTCACACTGTATCACTCTATGACTACAGTATACCTCCACCATGCATGAATGCTTCAAAATCAAGTGATTGAGTTTTATTGCCATATACTCAAGCATAGAAACATAGAAAATAGGTGCAGGAATAGGCCATCGGTCCTTCGAGCCAGCACTGCCATCCAATATGATCATGGCTATTCATCTAAAATCAATACCACTTTCCTGTTTCTTCTCCATATCCCTTGATTATGTTAGCCCCAAGAACTAAATGTAACTCTCTCTTAAAAACATCCAGTGAATTGGCCTGCACTGCCTTCTGTGGAAGAGAATTCCACAGATTCACAACTCTCTGTTTGAAGAAAGTTTGTCCTCATCTCAGTCCTAACTGGCCTACCCTTTATTATTAAACTGTGAGCCCTGGTTCTGAAATCCCCCAACAATGGGAACATTTTTCCTGCAATTACAGTGAGTGAAAATCTAGCAGGCAAGCAGGATGCTTTCTCCAACCACTCCCATTTGAAGTCCACTATTTTCCACCGTTTCTACCCAGTGCTTGGTACTTACTTCCAGCAGCCACTGGTTGTCTTCCAGGATGCACCAAGCCGCAGCCTGATCCATGCCGGTCACCTGGGCGAATTCGGCAGAGATACACACGGCAGCGGCGCAACGGTTCCGATGGCCCGGGACCTTTGCACTGAGGCTGCTCCATGGCTGGAGCTGCAGTGAGCGACTCGCCAGCCCGGCAAACACTCGCCAGCCCCGCTCCCCTTCTGATTCCCACGCTCAATGCATGGGAGTTGGCCCTGCCTCTCTATCCCCCTCTCTCCCCACTATCTTTCTCCCCCTCCCCCCTATCTCTCTCCCTCCCACCTCCCTCTCTCTCTATCTCTCTCTCTCTCCCCCCTCTTCCGCTCTCTCTCCTCTCAACCCCCCTCTCTCTCCCCTCTCTCTCCTATATCCCCCTCTCTCTCCCTTCTCCCCCTCTTTCTCCCCCCTCCCCTCTCTCTCCCCTCTCTCTCCCCTAACTCTCTCTCCCCTCTCTTTCCCCTAACTCTCTCTCCCCCCTCTCTCTCCACCTTTGTCTCCCATCTCTCCCCTCTTCCCCCTCTCTTCCGCTCTCTCTCCTCTCACCCCTCCTCTCTCTCCCCTCCCCCTTTCCCCTAACTCTCTCTCCCCTGTCTTTCCCCTCTCTCTCCCCCTCTCCCCTTCCCCCTCTCTCTTTCTCCCTCCTTCTCGCTCTCCACACACTCTCTCCCCTCTCCCTCTTTCTCTCTCTCACCCTCTCTCTTCTCTCTCCTCCTCGCTCTCCCTCCCATTTCTTCCTCCCACCTTACTCTCCCCCTTCCTCTCTCTCCCCTCACTCTTTCTCCTGTCTCTCGCCTCTTTCACTTTGCCCCCACCGCTCTCTCTCACTTTCCCCCGTTTCTCTTTCCCACTCTCTCCCTCTTCCCACTCTCTCTTTTACCACCCCTCTCTCTCCCCCCCTCTCCCACCTCTCTCCCCCTTCTCCCTATCTCTCTCTCTCTCTCCCTCTTCTCTCTCCCCATTCTCTCCCCCTCTGTCTCTCTCCTCTCACCCATCTCTCTCTCCCCCCGTCTCCCTGTCTACTTTCCCTCTCTCTCTCCGCCTCCCTTTGAGAGTCTCCCTTCGGCACAGAGACTGTCACGGCAGCGGCGCGACGCTTCCGACACCTTCGACGGCCCGGGACTCTCGCACTGAGGCTGCTCCATGGCCGGATCTGCAGTGAGCGACTCGCCAGCCCCGCAAACACTCGCCAGCCCCGGCTCCCAGCATCTGTCCCCGCCGCTGGTTCTGCTTCCATCCCTCCCTCAGCCCCGGCTCCAACACCCGCAGCCCATGCAGTTTATCTTAGCATTGTTGTATTTTCAAAGTACCTTGAAAAATTAGTCTCATGTGATTTTTCTTTCATTAATGCAGAAGGGTGCTGTTCATTCTATTTTTCTCTTCCTGGTTCTCTATTCTTTCTTTCATTATAATTTCCATGAGTTTCCTTACCACTGATGTTGTACGATTAACTCTCTTAGTTACTTTTTTCCCCTTGTTTTTTCTAAAATAGCGTGGTCACTCTTAGCTACGGTTCAATGCCACATCATCCAGATTAGTGAATTGTTGCTATTAGTGCAGTGTTTTTATATTCCTGGTTCTAGTATTAATTGATTTTTGTGTACAATTATTCCCAACAAAGCTGAATTGTGAATTAAAGCTGATAAAGCTCGGGATCTCATCACTGAAACATTTCAACCCAAACCAGATCCTGGCATATCTCTGCTGCACCGGGCCTCTTCAGTTCCATCATGTTCTTCCCATAATATCCAGAACAGAATTGCACATAGTACTCCAATTATGGCCTAAGCCAAGTTTTATAAAGTCATACCGTGATCTTCATGTTCTTGTATTACATGTCTTGGCCGATGAAGGCCAGCATAAAGTCATACAGCACTGAAGAAGGCCCTTCAGCCCAACTCATCCATGCCAAGATGTCCCATCCAAGCTAGTCCCATTCACCTGTATTTGGCCACATACCTCTAAACCTTTCCTATCCAAGTCCAAGTGTCTTTTAAATGTTGTTATTGTACCTACCTCAAATACCTCCACTGGCAACTTATTTCATATCTCCTCTCCACCCACCCCATCCGAATGTAAAAAGTTGTTCCTTGGGTTTCAATTAAATCTTTCCCCTCAAACATGCACTGTGATTCCCTTACCCTGGGTAAATGATTCTGTGCATTCACTCTATTAATTCCTCTCATGATTTTGTACACCTCCATAAGATCACCCCTTATCCTCCTGTGCTCCAAGGAACAAACTCCTAGCTTGCACAATCTCCCCTTGTTGCTCAGTCTCTTGGGTCCAGACTGGCAACATCCTCGTCCTCTTTGTCTTCCAAGGTTATCAGTATATGAGGGGTGATCTTATAGAAACATATAAAATTATAAAAGGACTGGATAAGCTAGATGCAGGAAAAATGTTCCCAATGTTGGGCGAGTCCAGAACCGGGGGCCACATAGACATAGACAGAGGATCTAAGGGGGTAGAGGAACTGAAATTTTTTTTCATTAGGGAAGAAATAGTATTGGGTAGGCTAATGGGACTGAAGGACGATAAATCCCCGGGTCCTGATGGTCTGCATCCCAGGTTCCTCAGGGATGCTTTAGAAATAGTGGACGCATTGGTGATCATTTTCCTATGTTCAATAGATTCAGGATCAGTTCCTGTGGATTGGAGGATAGCTAATGTCATCCCACATTTCAAGAAAGGAGCGAGAGAGAAAACTGAGAATTACAGACCAGTTAGCCTGACTTCGGTGGTGGGAAAGATGCTGGAGTCAATTATTAAAGAGGTAATAATGGGGCATTTGGATAGCAGTAAAACGATTAGTCCATGTCAACATGGATTTATGAAAGGGAAATCATGCTTGACTAATCTTCTGGAATTTTTTGAGGATGTGACAAGTAAAAGGGGTGTCAGTGGATGTAGTGTATCTAGACTTCCAGAAAGCATTTGATAGGTTCCCGCACGGGAGACTGGTGACTAAAATTAGAGCACATGGTATTGGGGGTAGGGTGTTGACATGGATATAAAATTGGTTGGCAGACCGAAAGCAAAGAGTAGGAGTGAACGTGTCCGTTTCAGAATGGCAGGCAGTGGCGAGTGGAGTGCCGCAAGGCTCGGTTTTGGGGCCGCAACTGTTTACCATATATATTAATGATTTGGAAGAGGGAATTAGGAGCAACACTAGCAAGTTTGCAGATGACACAAAGCTGGGTGGCAGTGTGAACTGTGAAGACGATGTTAGGAGGTTGCAGGGTGACCTGGACAGGTGGAGTGAGTGGGCAGATGCATGGTAGATGCAGTATAATATAGATAAATGTGAGGTTATCCACTTTGGCGGCAAAAACAAGGGGTAGATTATTATCTCAATGGGGTTAGGTTAGATAAGGGGGAGGTGCAGCGAAACCTGGGCGTCCTTGTACACCGGTCATTGAAAGTTGGCTTACAGGTACAGCAGGCAGTGAAGAAAGCTAATGGAATGTTGGCCTTCACAACAAGAGGATTTCAGTATAGGAGTAAAGAGATTCTCCTGCAGTTGTATAGGGCTCTGGTGAGACCACATCTGGAGCCACTGTGGTGATGGGGGGTTTCAATATGCAGGGAGACTGGGAAAATCAGGTTGGTTCAGGACCCCAAGAAAGAGAGTTTGTGGAATGCCTCCGAGATGGATTCTTAGAGCAGCTTGTAATGGAGCCAACCAGAGAAACGGCAATTCTGTATTTAGTGTTCTCCAATGAACCAGATATGATAAAGAGAACTCGAGGTAAAGGAACTGCTTGGAGGTAGTGATCATAATATGATTAGTTTTAATCTGCAATTTGAGAAGGAGAACGTTAAATCGGAAGTGGCAGTGATGCAGTTGAACAAAGGGGACTATGAAGGCATGAGAGGGGAGCTGGCCAAGGTAGACTGGAAAGGGATCCAAGCAGGAATGACGGTGGAACAGCAATGGCAGGAATTTCTGGGCATAATCCGGAAGACGCAGGATCATTTCATTCCAAAATGGAAGAAAGATTCTAAGGGGAGTAGGAGGCAACCGTGGCTGACAAGAGAAGTTAGATATAGAATAAAACTAAAAGAAAAGATGTATAACACCGCAAAGAGTAGCCGGAAGCCAGAGGATTGGGAAACTTTCATAGGACAAGAGAAGGAAACAAAACGGGCAATAAGGGCTGAAAAGATGAAGTACGAAGGGAAGCTGGCCAGGAATATAAAAGAAGGACAGTAAAAGCTTCTTTAGATATATTAAGGGAAAAAGCGTAGCAAAGTCAAATGTGGGTCCCTTGAAGGCAGACACGGGTGAAATTATTACGGGCAACAAGAAAATGGCAGAAGTGTTGAACAGGTACTTCGGATCTGTCTTCACTAAGGAAGACACAAACAATCTCCCAGATGTACTGCAAGGGGGTTGACATGGATAGAAAATTGGTTGGCAGACCGGAAGCAAAGAGGAGGAGTGAATGGGTCCTTTTCAGAATGGCAGGCAGTGGTGAGTGGAGTGCCGCAAGGCTCGGTGTTGGGGCCGCAACTGTTTATCATATATATTAATGATTTGGAAGAGGGAATTTTGCGTGCAGGTACAGCAGGTGGTGAAGAAAGCTAATGGAATGTTGGCCTTCATAACAAGAGGATTTCAGAGTAGGAGTAGAGAGGTTCTTCTGCAGTTGTATAGGGCTCTGGTGAGACCACATCTGGAGTATTGTGTACAGTTTTGGTCTCCTAATTGGAGGAAGGACATCCTTGTGATTGTAGCAGTGCAGCATAGGTTCACGAGATTGATCCCTGGGAAGGCGGGACTGTCATATGAGGAAAGATTGAAAAGACTAGGCTTGTATTCACTGGAGTTTAGAAGAATGAGGGGGATCTTATAGAAACATATAAAATTATAAAAGTACTGCACAAGCTAGGTGCAGGAAAAATATTCCCAATGTTGGGCGAGTCCAGAACCAGAGGCCACAGTCTTAGAATAAAGGGGAGGTCATTTAAGACTGAGGTGAGAAAAAACTTTTTCACCCAGAGAGTTGTGAATTTATGGAATTCCCTGCCACAGAGGACAGTGTAGTCCAAGGTACTGGATGGATTTAAGAGAGCTAGATAGAGCTCTCGGGGCTAGTGGAGTCAAGGGATATGGGGAGAAGCAGGCACGGGTTATTGATAGGGGACGATAATTTGGGTTATTTTACAGATGAATGCAAGCAACAGGATATCTGAACAGAGGATGCAACCGGAACATGGATTTCTTCCCCTCACCTTTCCTTTGATTAGCTTTTCGAATTCCAATCAGTACCTGAAGAATTACTGCAGTTGTGTGACATTTTACGTTAACGCTGATACCTACAGATATGAACGGTAGTTCATTTACAATGTACTTTCTGGTCATATCGCCAGCCGACATTACCCTGCTTCAGTGCTGGACTGGCGAGGAGAGGGGCATCAATTCACTGGTCGATCCACAAGTCCAAGGCAGCAGCATGGAGCTTGCCTGGATTGGGCAATGCTCATAAGATCTAGAGCACAGACAGGACTTTGCAAAAAGTGCCAAAACCTGGCACATCTTACATGCGTCGAGCTCAGTAGACTATTTCTGTACACTTTGCTAATGGGGAATTGTGCTTGTATATGGACTGTATGTAAGAAAAGCACTGTTTATTTGCACACATGACAATGAAACCACCATTGAGGGTGGGCCCACAAGTTACAATTCTGAATTGGGGCAAGGCTGACTTTCATGGTATTAGATGGGTTGTTTGCTGGCAAAGGAACGTCTGGTAAATGGGATGTTTTTAAAAGTGGTGACAAGAGTTCAGGGCATGCATGTTCTTCTTCGAGTGAAGGGCAAAGCAGATGGGAGTTACTTGGATGACGAGAGAAATTGAAGCTCTTGTCAGGATAAAGGAGGAATCGGACAGATGTTGGAAGCTGGGACCTTAAGGCGTATGAAGGAGGATAAATCTTGGCCAGAACAGATATTATATCCAAGGACCTTGTGAGAAGCTCGAGAAATTTCAAACTCCCTGGCTGAGTCATCGTTAGTGAAGTTGCGGAAGAATGGAGGGTGGCTAATGTTGCGGTTCTATTGAAGAAGGGTTGCAAAGAAAGGCCAGAGAACTACAGACCAGTGAGGGATCCAGAAGGGAGTGTTAGAGGAGCCTCGGCCTTTGGGCTTGTCTACCAGGTCTGACATTGTTGCTCCCTGTGTAGACAATTGTGGCGGCTGTAGGAAGGATGAGCAATGGCACTGTGGATCAGACAGCCCTTCAAGAGGGACTAAATTAAAAAGCAGATCCTCAGAATCATAATCTCTGGCTTACTACCTGAGCCACTAACAAGCAAATTGCTTCAATGTGTGGCTCAAAGATTGGTCTGTGAGAAGTTGGTTCAAATTGGTGGGACACTGTGGTATAAGGGAAACAGGGCACTGTTCCAATAAGACCACCTGCTGGGACCAGGGTCCTGGAAAATCACATCATTAGGGCTGGATGCAGATAGAGCTTTCAACTAAATAGTTGTGGGGGGGGGGGGGGGGGGGGGGGGTCAACAAATTGGAAATGTATTCATGAAGTTAAAGGGAAGGAGAACCCAGGAGAGGTTATTCATGTCCAGAAGAAGTAATAGGAGCGAAAGATTAAACAATCGATAAGAATCTAATGTCAGGCAAAATGGGAACCAATTTAAAAGTGATAGCAGATACAGTAAATCCTTGTTTTAACTGACCTCTTATAACAAATTTCAATGATAGCGGACAGACTTGCCGACCCAACCCCGGCTCACAAGGTGCGCTTCTTCACCATCCGTATGAACTGATGACAGTGGCTGTTGTTGCGACTCTCATTGTAGCCCCTGGTCATCAGCGCTTTCTTCAGGTTCCCTCCGCCTGCCCACCGTCGCCTCCTCACCCTCCTCCCTCGGACACTCCACCTTGGAAGCGGCAGCAGGTGAGGGGAGGGGGCCCCAGGGTGACATTGCGTGCCATATCGTTGGCTGCAGCTTGAGGAAAGCTCAGTTCCCAGGGGGTACAACATGAGCCGCAACAACAGCCGTCTCCCCGGACCGTGCGGTGGGTGAAGAAGGGCTCGTGGTGCAGAGCAGCAGCATTGCCGCCCAGTTTTAAGTTGAAACGTCAAAGTGCTGGAGTAACTCAGCAGACCGGATCAGTCTGAAGAAGGGTCCCGACCCGAATCGTCACCCATTCCTTCTCTCCAGAGATGCTGCCTGTCCCGCTGGGTTACTCCAGCTTTTTGTGTCCATCTTTGGTTTAACCCAGTATCTGCAGTTCCTTCTTGCGCACACGTCCCAAATTATCATGTTCTCCAGAGATGCTGCCTGAGTTACTCCAGCACTTTGTGTCCTTTTGTGTATTGATCACCACCTGCAGTTCTTTGTTTCAACTACGTACAATGATACCATACTCGGTTATAACGGACAATTGGCAATAAGACACAATTCCCCCACCAATTGTCTATTACTATACAAGTAAAAACATTGTAATTGAATGCACACAGTGTACGCAACAAGGTGGATGAGCTCATAGTTCAAAATTGGTTGGTACGATGTAGACATCACGGAGACTTGGCTGAAAGAGGGTCAGAGCTGCGAGTTAAACATGCAAGGATACACATCCTATCAAGACAGGCAGGTGGGCAGAGAGAGTGGGGTGGCTCTGCTGGTACAGACATGAAATTCAATCAAGGGATGACATAAGATCAGAAGATGAGGAAGGTAGAGTTAAGAAACTGCAAGGGTGAGAATACCCTGATGGGAGTTATATGCAGGCCTTAAAACAGTAGCCACACACCCTTCCCCCCACCCCCCCTCCCTCACACACCCCCTTCCCCACACCCCCCCTCTTCCCCACACCCCCCTTCTTCCCCACACCCACCTCTCCCACCGTAAATGAAAAACATTCAAATTAAGGATCATTCTAAATATATTTAATATAAAATAATGATCAATAATTTAAAACACTTTTAACATTTATGACAGAAATTGACATTGTTGCAGGAAATCAACTTTGAATTGAGATTACATCGAGGTTGTTAGTGTTGCACAGCGCGGGGTAGCTGACCTCCAGAATCACATCGCTGCTTCTCCGTGGACACGGAACCAGTAGAGGCAAGTGTATTCTGGATGGCCCCAGTTGTTATGCACCCGCAGTTCAATTAGTTTGACTGCTGCAGCATCTTTATTCTACAAAGCAAAAAAAAAATGACGACAGATCAGAGAACCTGTGCTTCAGTATGAAAGTACTGCAGGCAGGAGAGAAGATGGATTAGCTTCAAATCACTTAAAACATCCTACTGATCATGGATTTCAGAACATTCTATTCAATGACATACAGCATTGATAACAAGCATTTTATCATGGAAAAGGTCGATGCTTTAGAGGTGAGAAGAACATGGATCTCAAATGACAGCAGGAAATACTGGGAGCAACAGCTTTACTGCATGTAGCATCGTGGATGGGGAGAGCACATGCTTACTTACACAGGCTTGCTTTGTGGCAACTGACAAATTGTGAATAAAGTGGCCATGAAAAATAAACTTCTATTCTGGAAAGCTAAAATGCTGGAGTAACTCAGTGGGTCGGCAGCATTCCTGGACCTGCCTGACCTGCTGAGTTACTCCAGCATGTTGTGTCTTTCCTCGGTAAACCAGCATCTGCAGATTCTTGTTTCTACAATCTGTAATCTGGATTGGTTCAGCAAGTTTGATGTAGATGCTTCAAGTAGATCAGCCACCGATCCAGCTCTCCTCGGTTTCCCTATCTTTGCATCTGAAAACATGTTTATCCTTGACCAGATTGCATGAATGGTCAATTTAAAAAAGTATCTCTGCTCACCTGCTGCCTGACCCGAGTATTTCTAGCATTGTGTTTCAGTCCTCCATCACCTGCAGATTTGCAATTTTCTATTTGTAACTTGTCATTTGTTCCAGTCAATACGATGTTTGTGATAATACGAGTCTGAAGAAGGGTCTCAAACCGAAACGCCTCCCATTCATTTTCTCCAAAGATGCTGCCTGTCCCACTGAGTTACTCCTGCATTTTGTGTTCATCTGCGGCATAAAGCATCTGCAGCATCAACATTTCCTTCTTACACAATGCGCTATTTGCAAATCACAAACTCCTGACATACTTGCCAAACATATTTAATCTTCAGCAAAAGACACATGTGAGAGAACTTACTGACAGTCCGTCTGATCCCTTGGTGCAGGGGCGGAAATCCTGGGGGGTACAAGGGGGGGGACTCGTGCTTTGAGAGGTGAGGGACAATCCCCCCCCATGTTTTGTCATCCAGACTTTATCAGCCACTTTCTAAGGGCTGAATCGGCCCATTCGCGGGGCCTTTCAGCGCCTGTCACGGCTTAAAATCAAACTGCTGCATCGAGGCGATCAAGTCTCCCGATGATGAAGCCTCCGCCGGCCGATGAAAGACCCCGTGAACGGGCCGATTCAAGCCCACGGCCCAAGCCTCGCACTAATGCATCTCGCTCTCTCCTCCAGCCCAGTGAGTC
This sequence comes from Amblyraja radiata, assembly GCF_010909765.2. Lineage (NCBI taxonomy): Eukaryota > Metazoa > Chordata > Chondrichthyes > Rajiformes > Rajidae > Amblyraja > Amblyraja radiata. The sequence continues at coordinate 626,623 of NC_045972.1, forward strand.
GCTTGACTCGGGGGTGATTCGGTACAGCGTGGAGTCGGCGCCCGATGAGCAGAGGGAACCGAGACCGGGTCATCACCAGGGATGAGGTTCTCTATCTGGAAGGTGGAGGGTCTGCTGCGGCTGCTGAGAGGGAGACGGGGAGAGGGCCAAGGTCACTGCCTGAATGGTTGTTGGAAGCAGAACTCACATTTACTGGGCACCTGGACCAGCAGTAGAAGAGGCTGTGAGCGAGATTCACCTGGCCTCCCAGCACATAAAACAGAAGCTGGGAACTATAGGTCAATTGACAGGTACATGGATAGGACAGGTTTGGAGGGATATGGACCAAACGCAGGCAGGTGGGACCAGTGTAGCTGGGACATGTTGGCGGGTGTGGGCGAGTTGGGCCGAAGGGTCTGTTTCCACACTGTATCACTCTATGATTCTAATTCATCCAGCACTCATAGTTCGCAAGAGGAAATAACTAATCATTTGGTCAGCTGCATCTAATCAAATGTAGCCAACATGGTTTATTGAAAATCATGTGTGACAAAACTTGACAGGATGTGATAGGGAGTTGATAAGGGAAACGTGTAAATGTAGTAGGAAGGAACTGCAAATGCTGGTTTAAACCAAAGATAGACACAATAAGCTGGAGTAACTTAGCGGCTCAGATAGCATCTCTGGAGAAAAGGACTTTTCTATTTGTTTTCTCCAGAGATGCTGTCTGACCCGCTGAGTTACTCCAGCGTTTAGTGTCTATCTCCTGTAAATGTAGTGTGTATTTAGATCTCCATAAGGCATTTGCCACATATGAGGCTGCTGCAAAAAAATGAAGAGCCCAAGATATTGGAGGAAGTGTGCTAACATGGACTGAAAGGTGGCAGTCATATAGAAAAATAAGTTAGAAAACTGCGTGAAAACTGCAGATGGAATAAATCTGAAAAACAAAATGCTGGGAGCACTTGGGTCAGGCTGCATCTGTAGCCAGAGAAACAGAATTCATGTTTCAAGTCAAAGACCCTTCGTCAGAACTGGGGAGGTGACAAAAGAAACTTGTAAAGCTGCACAGGTGGGTGGATGGATCTGATAGTGTAAAAGCAGGTGACCATGGGGATAAACTGCACACAAAGTTATCTGGTCAAGGAGTGAATAGGAGCAGTTAGGTGATAAGAAAAATAGACAAAAGATCGTAGCAGTTGCAAAATGCAGAGCAAAAAGACATGTCTAGGAAGGAACGGCAGATGCTGGTTTAAACTGAAGATAGACAACGGGACCGGCTGCATCTCTGGAGAGAAGGAATGGGTGACGTTTTTGTTGGAGACGCTTTTCAGACAAGACATGTCTGGCAGGTCAGCATGGACATGCCCTCCACTTTTGGATAGAGATTTAAAAAAACAAGCTAACCCAATTGTCACAAATGGACAACTGATACTAACAGAGGAATCAAGTTACCCAAGATGATCAAATTCAGTTCAAGTCCAGAGGACTGCCATGAGCCCAAATGGAAGGTGAGATGTAATTCCTCAAGATTGCTTTGAGCCTCATTGCAACAGTGCAGGGAGTCACAGACTGTTCGGTCACTCCCACATCCAAGAGTCAGAATGAGATAACAGGCAGCTCAGCAGTGCCCCATGGATCGAACACAGGTCCTCCGCAAAGTAGAAACCCAACGTCTGTTTGGTTTCTCCAATGTAGAGGAGGCCACGTCGTGAACACAGGGAAAGGAGCAGAGGGGGAAAAGAAGAGACAGTGAGAGAAAGGGAAGAACGCAGTAGAGAGGGAGGGGGAGAGTGGGAGTTGAGTGTTAAAGAAGGGGAGGGAAGAGGGCAAGATACTTTCCACACTTTCCTCTTCACCTCAATCTCTTTGATCATCTCCAAGGCAGAAGAAGTGGTAAGTTTTGGCCTTTTACAGTTAAATAAAAAACTATTTGGGAAAACTTACATCAGTCATACTTTTAAGTCTGCTTTCCAAAGCTTGCATGCTGGAATCCATGTCCTTCTGTGCCGCACGTGCAGCCTGCAGCTCCAGCCGTGTCTGGCTGAGCTGCTCCTCCAGCAGTGCCAGTGCAGTCAGTAGCTGCTTCTGTTCATCTGTCAACCTAGAATAATAATAATCAATATAATTTTATTAGCCAAGGATGTACAAGGAACTTGCCTTGATGCTTTGCTTGCAAGGATAAAAACATGATATACAGTAGACAATTAAAAATAAAATATCATAATTTAAACATGTGGAAATAAAGTACCAGAGTAAACAGAGGCTACAGATTTTTGGCTGTTGAGTAGAGCTACTGCTTGTGGAAAAATACTGTTTTTATGTCTGGCTGTGGCCCAGACAAAATCTGTCCTATACAGGACAAAGCAAGCCATCAGAGTGCAGGAGCAGAGGCAGCACGGTGGTGCAGCAGTAGAGCTACGGCCTTACAGCGCCAGAGACCCGGGTTCAATCCTGTAAGGGTGATTGTTGGTCTGCACGGACTCGGTGGGCTGAAAGGCATGTTTCCACGCTGTACCTCTAAACTAAAGACGATGTTGACCTGTTGCACGCAGCAACCGACGAAGCCCCCCCCCCCCCGCCCCAGGGTCTGCTGCTACTCCACTCCTGGCTGGAAACGCACAGCATCAGCGTTATACTACTCACAGCTCAGTCACAGGCAAACCTGCTGCCGTGCCACAACCCCAGGGGAATCTTGATGCATCAGCAGATACTGTGGGCTACAACATCAACACCAAAACATTTGTGGCGTGACGTGGCGTGATGACGTATGACGCACGGTGTTTTTTCAAGTGTCACAACATTTTTTTTGTCGCCGCTGTATTTTGAAATGTTCAAAATCTTTTGGCGACACTGATATGACGCCGGCAGTCACCGAACAAAATTGCCAAGTGGGACAGGCCCTTAAATGAGTTATTTATCTCTATCGTTGTGAGCAGTTGATGCAGTCTGGAAACTGCCGCAGCTCAGCTCTGCACCTTTCCACAGCTGATTCCATTTCCTTCACCTTCTGCAACAACATCTAGGAATAGAAATTAAAAACAAAGTTTATTTGCAAGTTTGGAGGCTTTTTAATTCTACTCGCAGCTACTTATGTCACAACATACACGTCAAAGTTACAAATATGTAATGCAGAAAAGTCACTTTTCCATACTTCATATTTCCTTATGACATAGGCCATTTCAGCCCATCAAATCATTGCCAGCTCTCAGAGAATCCCAGTCCTTCACAAATTTTCCTTGAAACTAATTCCTCACGAATTCCCGTCAATTGCCCGCAGAATCCATCATTCAAGTTAAAGCAAACTTCACTGAAGTGTAGCAGCTTAACACCCAAAGGATGGGAAATGCAGGGAATTCTCTGCCCAAGTGGCTACGGAGACCAGTCCTTGAGACCAGTTCAACAGCGAGGTGACTGGCCTTAATATAACGGAATTGAGAGTATGGCGTTAAATGTGCTGAGATAAATGTCCTGCAGCTGTCCGTTTTTTCCCCTTCTTTTTTATTATTTTTAGTTCGTTAAGTGTATAGTCAGGGGGTCTAAATCTTTTATGTGTGGGGGGTGGTGGGGGGGAAGGGGGAAACTGCTTTTCTAAGTCCCTACCTGGTCGGAGGGGTTGCCTTCCTCCGAGCAGCGTCTTCGACCTGTCCTCGCGGCCTACCAGCGGGTCCTGGAGCGACGTTTCCCTGAGGGGACCTGGCCAGAACATCGGCTTTGGCGGCGGCGCAGAACGTCGGCTTTTGCGGCGGCGGCGCAGAACATCGGCTTTGGCGGCAGTGCAGCGCTGGAGCGCTATTGCGGAGCGGGCGATGCCTTTCCTGGGTCGCCGCGCTGGGACTCCAGTATGCTTGGTACCGCCGAGGAAAACATCGTGGAGCCGCGGTTCTGCGGAGCGGCCAGCTGCGACGTTGAACTTACATCTCGCCGAGATCACCAGTGTGCGGAGCTCCGTCTGGCGTGGTCTGTTGGCTTGGAAGCCGCAGGCTCCGGTGGGAAGGCGGCCGTTCCTGGCACCCCAAGCTGCTGGGGGTTCTCCCGACGCCGGAGTACCATCACCCGGCGAGAACATCGGGCGCCGTGGCGGCGACTGTGGAGGCCTCAATAGGCCCGACTATGGGTGGACAAGAGGATGGGGACTGGACTTTGTGCCTTCCCCCACAGTGGGAATCACTGTGGGGGGATGTTTTGATGTTTTGGTGTTGAATTTCTTTATGAATACTGTGTTGTATTTTTATTAGTGTGCTGCAAGGACATCAGAATTTCCCCTGAATAAGGGGATTAATAAAGTATTTGTCTATCTATAAATGGTCTGACTGAGAGGTAGAGCAGCTGAGGGTCATCACAGTACCAGAGCCCCAGGTTCGATCTGTACGGAGTTTTTACATTCTCCCCGTGAGCTCCGTGGACTTTCTCCAGGTGCTCCGGCTTCCACCCACACTCCAAAGACGTACAGGTTTGTTAGCTAAATCTATATAATTAAAACTCTGATCTTGACCACTTCCTGTTGCACTGCATATTGATTTAAGAAAAAACGCTACAACTTACGGCTGTGATTTTTGGCCATCTTACTCAGAGTCCCCATCCGCTGCGCAGGGCCAGAGGATTTTTCCCATCGATGAAAAATAAAAGACTTATTATTGTTTAAAAAATGTTGAGATTCTCTCTCTTGTCCATCACACCATGAAGGCCATACCAGGGACTATAAAACCCGCAAGTGTAGAGGTGCCTCAGTTCTCTGCAAGACGGTGGGGAGCGACAGGTCACAGCTCAGTCTGAGCTGTGAATAACACTGAACAGATGTCTACTAAACTGTGAGTGCTTTTACTGACCTGTCAGTGCCATTGATGTGATTTGAAAATGTAGTTTGAAAATGCAGAAGTGTGTTTTGGTTTGAAGACTCTAAAGCTGCCATGCCTTTGGTTTGAAGACGCTAAAGCTGCTTTTGGTTTCAAAACGCTAAAGCTGCCTTTGGTTTCAAAATGCTAAAGTTGCCTTTGGTTTCAAAACGCTAAAGCCGCCTTTGGTTTCAAAACGCTAAAGTTGCCTTTGGTTTCAAGACGCTAAAGCCGCCTAAGGTTTGAAAAAGCGAAAGCCACCTTTGGTTTCAAAACGCTAAAGCCGCCTTTGGTTTCAAAATGCTAAAGCCGCCTTTGGTTTGAAAACGCTAAAGGCACCTTTGGTTTGAAAATGCTAAAGCCGCCTTTGGTTTGAAAGCGCTAAAACATAGGAAATAGGTGCCGGAGGTGGCCATTCGGCCCTTCGAGCCAGCACCGCCATTCATTGTAATCATGGCTGATCGTCCCCTATCAATAACCTGTACCTGCATTCTCCCCATATCCCTTGACTCCACTAGCCCCTAGAGCTCTATCTAACTCTCTCTTAAATCCACCCAGTGACTTGGCTTCTACTGCCCTCAGTGGCAGGGAATTCCATAAATTCACAACTCTCTAAGTGAAAATGGTTTTTCTCACCTCAGTCTTAAATGACCTCCCCTTAATCTAAGACTGTGGCCCCTGGTTCTGGACTCGCCCAACATTGGGTACATTTTTCCTGCATCTAGCTTGTCCAGTCATATTATAATTTTATATGTTTCTATAAGATCCTAAGGTCCCATTCGCCTACCCAATACTATTCCTCGCCTTATGAAAAATTCTTTCAGTTCCTTTACCCCCTTACAGTATGTTGATGGTTTATGCATGCAACCTATAATGTAGCTACCTCAATACCACTAACCAAGCCCAGTCATCTCAGTATAACTGTGATATCTTCCCCTTGCTCCTCCCTTGGTTCCAGTACGCCTGAAGACTAGATGCAGTCAGTACTGGGACGTGTTTGACATCTGCCTTTATTAAAGACTCAGTAAAGTTACAGTGTGTCAGACTTAACTCCTTTACATGGTGTCAGTAAGTTAAATGCGCGCCTCCTGTTTATTGGGATTTATTTGCTCCTAGTTTTACTAGTGTTTAATTCCCTATTTACCATGGCATTCTCGTGCCGCAAGCCCTCTCCCCTTGTCTTTGACGCTGACATTGCGGAGCGATGGGCTACTTTCGTGATGGACTACAACCACTTCATCAACATCGTGCACCGAAACGACCCTGATGCGGTCAAAGCCTCACTCCTGCTGAACCTTGCCGGTCCCGATGCTATGAAACGTGCTCAGGCTTTCACTTACAATGATGCCGATCGCCCAACAATCCCTGGTGCCCAAGGTCTTCCAGCCTGCTGCCATTCAGCAACAGATTGCTCCTTTACACAGTACATCTGGGAAATTGTTTGTGTCTTCCGTAGTGAAGACAGATCCGAAGTACCTATTCAACTCTTCTGCCATTTCCTTGTTGCCCATAATAATTTCACCCTTGTCTGCCTTCAAGGGACCCACATTTGACTTTGCTACGCTTTTTCCCTTAATATATCCAAAGAAGCTTTTACTGTCCTTCTTTATATTCCTGGACAGCTTCCCTTCGTACTTCATCTTTTCAGCCCTTATTGCCCGTTTTGTTTCCTTCTATTGTCCAATAAAAGTTTCCCAATCCTCTGGCTTCCGGCTACTCTTTGCTGCGTTATACATCTTTTCTTTTAGTTTTATTCTATCCCTGACTTCTCTTGTCAGCTACGGTTGCCTCCTACTCACCTTAGAATCTTTCTTCCTTTTTAGAATGAAATGATCCTGCGTTTTCCGGATTATGCCCAGAAATTCCTGCCATTGCTGTTCCACCTTCATTCCTGCTAGGATCCCTTTCCAGTCTACATTGGCCAGCTCCCCTCTCATGCCTTCATAGTCCCCTTTGTTCAACTGCATCACTGCCACTTCCGATTTAACGTTCTCCTTCTCAAATAAAGCAGTTTTTGGTTTTAAAACGCTAAAGCTGCCTTTGCTTTAAAAACACTAAAGCTGACTAAGGTTTGAAAACGCTAAAGCTGCCTAAGGTTTGAAAAAGCTAAAGCCACCTTTGGTTTCAAAACGCTAAATCCGCCTTTGGTTTCAAAACGCTAAAGCCGCCTTTGGTTTGAAAATGCTAAAGCCGCCTTTGGTTTGAAAACGCTAAAACATAGAAAATACGTGCCGGAGGAGGCCATTCGGCCCTTCGAGCCAGCACCGCCATTCATTGTGACCATGGCTGATCGTCCTCTGGCTTCCGGCTACTCTTTGCTGAGTTATACATCTTTTCTTTTAGTTTTATTCTATCCCTGACTTCTCTTGTCAGCCACGGTTGCCTCCTACTCCCCTTAGAATCTTTCTTCCTTTTTAGATTGAAATGATCCTGCGTCTTCCGGATTATGCCCAGAAATACCTGCCATTGCTGTTCCACCTTTATTCCTGCTAGGATCCCTTTCCAGTCTACATTGGCCAGCTCCCCTCTCATGCCTTCATAGTCCCCTTTGTTCAACTGCATCACTGCCACTTCCGATTTAACGTTCTCCTTCTCAAATAAAGCCGCCTTTGGTTTCAAAACGCTAAAGCCGCCTTTGGTTTGAAAACGCTAAAGCCGCCTTTGTTTGAAAATGCTAAAACATCGAAACATAGAAAATAGGTGCCGGAGGAGGCCATTCGGCCCCTCGAGCCAGCATCGCCATTCATTGTGATCATGGCTGATCGTCCCCTATCAATAACCCGTACCTGCCTTCTCCCCATAACCCTTGAATCCACTAGCTCCTAGAGCTCTATCTAACTCTCTCTTAAATCCACCCAGTGACTTGGCTTCCACTGCCCTCAGTGGCAGGGAATTCCATAAATTCACAACTCTCTGGGTGAAAATGTTTTTTCTCACCTCAGTCTTAAATGACCTCCCCTTTATTCTAAGACTGTGGCCCCTGGTTCTGGACTCGCCCAACATTGGGAACATTTTTCCAGCATCTAGCTTGTCCAGTCATATTATAATTTTATATGTTTCTATAAGATCTTCAGCTCCCATTCGCCTACCCAATACTATTCCTCGCCTTATGAAAATTTATTTCAGTTCCTTTACCCCCTTACAGTACATCTGGGAGATTGTTTGTGTCTTCCTTAGTGAAGACAGATCCGAAGTACCTATTCAACTCTTCTGCCATTTCCTTGTTGCCCATAATAATTTCACCCGTGTCTGCCTTCAAGGGACCCACATTTGACTTTGCTACACTTTTTCCCTTAATATATCTAAAGAAGCTTTTACTGTCCTTCTTTATATTCCTGGACAGCTTCCCTTCGTACTTCATCTTTTCAGCCCTTATTGTCCGTTTTGTTTCCTTCTGTTGTACTGTTGAGTATGTGATAGAAGTGGTGTTATCTGCATCCAAGTTAAAAGGGGAGGAGTGTTAGGTATGTGATGATTAGCATATGTAATTAGCATATGTAATGAGTGTCTTGTCATATGTTGTGCAAGTACGCATGTGCGGGAGACTCAAGGTGGCCTCCTGTAGTAAAGAAGCTTGTATGATTACTCCCGTGTCCGAGCCTTTATTCAAGTGTGCTAAGCATCCCGAATACACCTCCTACCAAGGCGCCTCCTTTCAACATCTCCACTGACCTCCTTACCCCTCCTCCACACTGCTTCCTCTCCCAGTTTGACCTGGTCACCCCTACTGAAATCTCCAAACTCATCAGCTCTTCCAAACCCACTACCTGCTCCCTCGACCCTCTCCCCACTCCCCTGCTGAAGTCCTGCCTCCCCGTTCTCTGCCCCTACCTCACTAATCTCTTCAACTCCTCATTGTCCCAAGGAATTGTCCCCTCCGCTTTCAAAACTGCTGCTGTCACACCAATCTTAAAGAAACCTGGTCTTGATCCCTCCTCTCTCACTAACTACCGCCCAATCTCAAACCTCCCCTTTCTTTCAAAAACCCTGGAGCGTATCGTTGCGTCACAACTTCATTCCCACCTCCTTGCGTATAACCTATTTGAACCCCTCCAATCTGGCTTTCGCCCCCTCCATAGCACAGAAACTGCTCTCCTCAAAGTCCTCAACGACCTCCTCACTTCTGCTGACACTGGTTCCCTCAACATCCTCATCCTCCTCGACCTGAGCGCAGCCTTCGATACAGTGAACCATAACATCCTGCTCACCAGACTCAAAGACCTCGGCATTGAAGGTTCTGCACTCAGCTGGCTCCGTTCCTACCTTTCCAACAGATCTCACTTCATCTCTCTCCATAACCACACCTCTACTACAGCCATAGTCACTCAAGGCGTTCCCCAAGGCTCCGTACTCGGCCCCCTCCTCTTCATCATCTACATCCTCCCCCTTGGTCAGATACTCCGCCACTTCAACCTGGACTTCCACTGTTACGCCGATGACACCCAGATCTACCTCGGCACCAAATCCCCCCACAACCCCCCCCCCCCCCCCCCCCCCTCCCATATCAACACCAGTTTGTCAGCTATAAAAACCTGGATGCAACATAACTTCCTCAAAATCAACAGCGATAAAACAGAATTCGTCCTCATAGGCTCCAAATCCACACTCAGCAAAATCAATAACCCCACTCTCACCATCGACGGCACCACTGTCTCCCCACCTCCCCAGGCCCGCAACCTTGGCGTGATCTGTGATTCCACCCTCTCCCTTGAGCCTCACATCCGCCATGTCATTAAAACCTCCTTCTTTCACCTCCGCAACATCGCCAAAATCAGACCCTCTCTCACACCTCCTGCTGCTGAAAGACTCATCCATGCCTTCATCTCCTCTCGACTGGACTATTGCAACTCACTTCTCCTTGGCATCAGCTCCACCTACATCAACCGACTCCAACTGGTCCAGAATGCAGCCGCCCGACTCATCACCCACACCAAATCCTGGCATCACATCACTCCAGTCCTCAAACAACTTCACTGGCTTCCCATCTCCCACCGGATCACCTACAAAATCCTGGTCCTCACCTACAAAGCCCTCCACCATCTGGCCCCCCCATATCTCACTGACCTCCTCTCCCCCTACCAACCCTCATGGTCTCTCAGATCCACATCAGCCGGTCTCCTCTCCATCCACAAGTCCAACCTCCGCAGTTTTGGGGACAGAGCCTTCTCCAGGGCAGCTCCCAGGCTCTGGAACTCCCTCCCCCAACTGATACGCAATTCCGTGTCCCTCACCATCTTCCAGTCCCGCCTCAAGACCCATCTCTTCACCTCTGCCTATCCTTAGCCCCACGTCCCCCTCCCTTTTCATCTGTGCTTGAATTGCCTCATATTGTGTTTTGAATTGAATTCTGTCTTTAATTTGTGTACTAGTCATGTCTCTACTATTTATTTCATTCCGCTTACATGTTTTTCCTCTACTTGCTAAATTTTTGTAAGGTGTCCTTGAGACTCTTGAAAGGCGCCCATAAATAAAATTTATTATTTTTATTATTATTACAACATGTACTATAAAAGTTTCCCGAATCCTCTGGCTTCCGGCTACTCTTTGCTGTGTTATACATCTTTTCTTTTAGTTTTATTCTATCCCTGACTTCTCTTGTCAGCCACAGTTGCCTCCTACTCCCCTTAGAATCGTTGTTCCTTTTTAGAATGAAATGATCCTGCGTCTTCCGGATTATGCCCAGAAATTCCTGCCATTGCTGTTCCACCTTCATTCCTGCTAGGATCCCTTTCCAGTCTACATTGGCCAGCTCCCCTCTCATGCCTTCATAGTCCCCTTTGTTCAACTGCATCACTGCCACTTCCGATTTAACGTTCTCCTTCTCAAATAAAGCCGTCTTTGGTTTCAAAACGCTAAAGCTGCCTTTGCTTTAAAAACACTAAAGCTGACTAAGGTCTGAAAACGCTAAAGCTGCCTAAGGTTTGAAAAAGCTAAAGCCACCTTTGGTTTCAAGACGCTAAAGCCGCCTTTGGTTTCAAAAAGCTAAAGCCACCTTTGGTTTGAAAACGCTAAAGCCGCCTTTGGTTTGAAAACGCTAAAACATAGAAAATAGGTGCCGGAGGAGGCCATTCGGCCCTTCGAGCCAGCACCGCCATTCATTGTGACCATGGCTGATCGTCCCCTATCAATAACCCGTACCTGCCTTCTCCCCATATCCCTTGACTCCACTAGCCCCTAGAGCTCTATCTAACTCACTCTTAAATTCACCCAGTGACTTGGCTTCCACTGCCCTCAGTGACAGGGAATTCCATAAATTCACAACTCTCTGGGTGAAAATGTTTTTTCTCACCTCAGTCTTAAATGACCTCCCCTTTATTCTAAGACTGTGGCCCCTGGTTCTGGACTCGCCCAACATTGGGAACATTTTTCCTGCATCTAGCTTGTCCAGTCATATTATAATTTTATATGTTTCTATAAGATCCTAAGGTCCCATTCGCCTACCCAATACTATTACTCGCCTTATGAAAAATTATTTCAGTTCCTTTACCCCCTTACAGTACATCTGGGAGATTGTTTGTGTTTTCCTTAGTGAAGACAGATCCGAAGTACCTATTCAACTCTTCTGCCATTTCCTTGTTGCCCATAATAATTTCACCCGTATCTGCCTTCAAGATACCCACATTTGACTTTGCTACGCTTTTGCCCTTAATATATCTAAAGAAGCTTTTACTGTCCTTCTTTATATTCCTGGACAGCTTCCCTTCGTACTTCATCTTTTCAGCCCTTATTGCCCGTTTTGTTTCTTTCTATTGTCTTCTGAAAGTTTCCCAATCCTCTGCCTTCCGGCTACTCTTTGCTGTGTTATACATCTTTTCTTTTAGTTTTATTCTATCCCTGACTTCTCTTGTCAGCCATGGTTGCCTCCTACTCCCCTTAGAATCTTTGTTCCTTTTTAGAATGAAATGATCCTGCGTCTTCCGGATTATGCCCAGAAATTCCTGCCATTGCTGTTCCACCTTCATTCCTGCTAGGATCCCTTTCCAGTCTACATTGGCCAGCTCCCCTCTCATGCCTTCATAGTCCCCTTTGTTCAACTGCATCACTGCCACTTCCGATTTAACGTTCTCCTTCTCAAATAAAGCCGTCTTTGGTTTCAAAACGCTAAAGCTGCCTTTGGTTTCAAAACACTAAAGCTGACTAAGGTTTGAAAACGCTAAAGCTGCCTAAGGTTTCAAAACGCTAAAGCCACCTTTGGTTTGAAAACGCTAAATCCGCCTTTGGATTGAAAACGCAAAAGCCGCCTTTGGTTTGAAAACGCTAAATTTGCCTTAGGTTTGAAAACGCTAAAGCCGCTTTTGCTTTCAAAACGCTAAAGCTGCCTTTGGTTTGAAAACACTAAAGCTGCCTTTGGTTTCAAAAAGCTCAAGTTGCCTAAGGTTTGAAAACGCTAAAGCTACCTTTGGTTCCAAAACGCTAAAGCTGCCGGCTATTGAACCCAACCCCGTCAAAAGCGAAATGGATACAAAAAGCCGCTGTAACTCAATGGGTCGGGCAGCATCTCTGGAGTCTGAAGAAGGGCGTTGTCCCGAAATGTCACCCATTCCTTCTCTCCAGAGGTGCCGCCCGACCCGCTAAGTTACTCTAGCTTTTTGTATCTATCATTGGTTTAAAACACCATCTCCAGTTCCTTCCCACACACGTTTCAAGCAAATCGAATGCTCCCATCAAACAGACAGAATCAGGTCAATGATTATGGTCAAGAGATGGACAGACCCCTCCATGGACCCACGCTGCTGACTGACCTTCACTTCACAAACCCAAAGCTCAGAGCCATGGTGACACTGGTTCAAAGATTAGTCAACCTACGGTACAGGATCAGAGGGCTGTTCTGTGGATGTATCTGGGGTAGAGTGTGGGCAGACTATCTTGTAGTCTGTGGATCGAACGGCCGAATGGCCTACTCCTGCACCATTCGTCTATGTTTATTTCTGTTTCTAGTGGGTTTATCTGGGGTACTACAAGTGGGTTGGCCTGTGGTGAGTTTACCTGGGGTACAATAAATGGGTTATCATTTTTTAAGTTTAGTTTAAAAACACAGCACTGAAACAGGCCCTTCGGCCCACCTAGTCAGCACCGGCCAACGATTCCCGCCCACTAACACTACCCTACACAGACTAGAGTCATAGAATTATACAATTTGGAAACAGGCCTTTCGGCCCAACTTGCCCACACCGACCAACAATGTTCCAGCTACACTAGTCCCACTTGACTGCACTTAGTCCATATTCCTCCAAACCTGTCCTATCCATGTACCGATCTAATTGTTTTTTAAAACGATGGGATAGTCTCAGCCTCAACTACCTCCTCTGGCAACTTGTTCCATACACCCACCACCTTATGTGTGAAAACTGGGTTTCAACAACTAAGTTACAGAGATAGGTTGAATAAGTTAGGTCTTTATTCTCTGGAGCGCAGAAGGTTAAGGGGGGACTTGATAGAGGTCTTTAAAATGATGAGAGGGATAGACAGAGTTGATGTGATCAAGCTTTTCCCTTTGAGAATAGGGAAGATTCAAACAAGAGGACATGACTTCAGAATTAAGGGACAGAAGTTTAGGGGTAACATGAGGGGGAACTTCTTTACTCAGAGAGTGGTAGCGGTGTGGAATGAGCTTCCAGTGGAAGTGGTGGCGGCAGGTTCGTTGGTATCATTTAAAAATAAATTGGATAGGCATATGGATGAGAAGGGAATGGAGGGTTATGGTACGAGTGCAAGCAGGTGGGACTAAGGGAAAAAAGTTGTTCGGCACGGACTTGTAGGGCCGAGATGGCCTGTTTCCATGCTGTAATTGTTATATGGTTATATGGTTAAAACGTTACCCTTCGGATTCCTATTAAATCTTTTCCCCTTCACCTTGAACATATGTCCTCTGGTCCTCGATTCCCCTACTCTGGGCAAGAAACAGTTCATCTACCCGATCTATTCCTCTCATGATTTTGTATACCTTTATAAGATCTCCCCCTCATCCTGCTGCGCTCCATGGAATAGAGACCCAGCCTACTCAACCTCTCCCCATAGCTCACACCCTCTAGTCCTGGCAACATTCTCGTAAATCTTCTCTGAACCCTTCCAAGCTTGACAATATTTTCCCTATAACATGGTGCCCCAAACTGAATGCAATATTCTAAATGCGGTCTCACCAACGTCTTATACAGCTGCAACATGACCTCCCAGTTTCCACAATCAAATCTCTGACTGATGAAGGCCAATGTGCCAAATCCTTTTTGACCACCTTATCTACGTGCGACTTGATCCTCAAAGAACCATGAACCTATACTCCTAGATCCCTCTGCTCTACAACACTACCCAGAGGCCTACCATTTACTGTGTAGGTCCTGCCCTTGTTCAATGTCCCAAAATGCAACATCTCACACATCTCTGTATTAAATCTTAAACTTAATCAAACTGTGGTCACTGGACCCAAAAGGCTCCTCCACACACACTTCATTAACTTGCCTTCCCAATTTCCCAATACTAGATCCAGTGTTGCCCTTTCACGTGTTGGGGCCTCCACATACTGCTTAAGAAAACTCTCCTCAACACGTTTGAGGAATTGCACCCCATGTAAATCCTTCACGCTATGATTTCCCCAGTCTATATTGGGAAAGTTAAAATCCCCTACTACAACAACCTTATTTGACCAGCAGCTGTCTGCAATCTCCTGGCACATTTGTTCTTCTAATTCCCGTTGACTATTTGGGGGTCTGTAGTACACCCCCAACAAGGCGATCATCCTTTTCTTGTTCCTCAGCTCCACCCATATAGCCTTACTAAACGAACCGTCCGTAATGTCACCTCTGAACACTGCCGTGACATCCTCCTTACCCAACAATGCAACCCCCCTCCTCTTTTTCCCTCACCCCTGTCTGCCCTGAAGCTCCTGTACCCCGGGAACATTGAGCTGCCAGTCCTGCCGCTCCCTTAAGCAGGTTTCAGTCATGGCTACAAGGTCCCAGTCGCTCGTACCTATCCATGCCCTCAGCTCATCTGCCTTCCCCGTCAGGCCCCTTTACGTGCAGTTTAAACCAACCCTCCTTCCTCGATCTCTGCCTTTCACCTGCCTATTCTGACCGGGGATGTGGATGATCAGCCATGATCACATTGCTGGCTTGAAGGGCTGAATGGCCCACTCCTGCACCTATGGTCTATTGTCTATTTATCGGTGGTTCAGTGTGACTGGGTGTCCTGTGGGAGGGTGTGTTCAGTACAGAGGTGAGGAGGAGATGGAGGAGGCAGTGGGGATGGGTGTGACCAGGTGGAGGAAGGGAGTCTGTGGATCCCCGGAGCACGTACCTGGACAGAGTAAAGACATCGATCAAGGAGATGATCGTTGTTAACTGGTATCAACCACCAGTACACCAGGGGCAGAGCTTTTACTGAAAGAGACAGTAACACAATATTAGACAACGTTGGGCCCCGATGCTTCACATCAGTGGAAGCGGAGAGAGCTCAGATTCTCCAACATGGAACGCACTGATTCTGTGGAACCACATCAGGCTGAAACACCTTCTCCCCTGCAGGGACCACCACAGAAAGTCCACCGCAAGCTGGTGGCAGGAGAACCCAGGGGAGCTTTAGGGAACCTAAGAAAAAATAGGTTGCAGGGATATCAACGGGCAACAGCACTGATGGGGGCATTCCAGAGGCCACGACGGGCCGAATGGCCTCCTTTTGTGTCCAGACTAAATAAACGGGAGATTGTCAATGACATTTCCACCGAGCAGGGAGTATCGGGTCGAGACCCTTCTTCAGACTGAGAGTCAGGGGAAAGGGAAACAAGTGATATAGACGGTGATGTAGAAAGACATGGAGCAAATGAATGAACGATGTGCAAAAAAGTAACGATGATGAAGGAAAGGGTCCATTGTTGGTTGGCTGTGGGCTCGGTGTTAACGAATGATACAGACAATGAAACTCACCAGGATGACAGTGAAACTAGTACAATGACTAACGAGGGGGAGGGACGTAGAGAGAGGGTTACTTGAAGTTAGAGAGATCTAGATTTATTGAACATGGGCTTCTGCTGATCACAATGCTGTGTGCGAGCTTGGCCACGGTCCACCACCTTACACTACATTTCAAAAGCATCCTCGGTGCCATACAGCTGGGGAAATCTAAAGGAGATCCTATTCTTTCATCACCCCAGTGACCCTGGAGCACAAACCAGGCCTCCCTTAGGTGTTACAACATGTCTTCAGTCGGGATCGAGTAACCGAGCATTGACAGTCAGTCGTCTCTTGACTCGATGGTCCTCTGGGCAACTCACCACTCATCTCAGTGAGTGACCCAGTCAGGCTGAGGGAACACACTGGAGTACCAAGCTGGAAGGTGGCTTCCTCCCGCACTGACTGTGGTCCTTAGGCTGCACGAACAACAGAGCACTGGGGACCAGGCCTTGTGCAAACCCTGGGAGTTTAAGGAGAGAGCAGCGGGCTGTACCTCACCACTGGGTCCAGTATCAGCAGGGCACTGGTTGACTGGAGCAGAGTTTTGGGGCCATGGACCACAGAAGAGGGAAGATTAGTAATGCAGGTACCTGGAGACAGCAGCGAGATCCAGCCCCACAGCTTGGCAAGGGGAGAGAACAATTCAGAGTACGCCAAACCTGGGGGGTGGGAAAGAAGAGCAAGATGTCAACAAAGCAAACTTCTCTCTCAAGGTTTACAATGTTCAAAGGGTCATGTGGCCCAATGTTTGTGCTGCTGTTCACAAAAGCACCATGCAACTGATCGGCCCACGGCTCAACTGTTAGTGTGTGGGGATCGCTGATCGGTGCCGACTCGGTGGGCCGAAGGGCCTGTTTCCACGCTGTATCTCTAAACTAAATTAAAGGAAGGATGTCAAAAGCCTAAGATATACACAAAGTTCTGGAGTAACTCAGCGGGTCAGGCAGCATCTCTGTCTGAAAAAGGATGGGTGATGTTTCGGGTGGGGACCCTTCTTCAGACTTCAAGCCTAAGAATTGATTTAGAGAGTGTCTAGAATTACAGTAAAGAGTAATTTGGAAAAGTTAGGAGTCCTCTCGGAACAGAGAAGGTAAAAGAGATGAGCTATCAAACGTTGAGGATTGTAGCAGGGTTTTACACGAGAAAGGATTTGCTATTGAGGGATCAATAAACAGAGGTCACAGCATCAATACTGACAGGATCCAGAATATTCTCTCCAAAACGCTGCAGGGAGTGGATTCATTGATGATTTTAAGTGGATGGATACACAGGGAGTTGCTGCTGATACAACCTGGAGATTGCAATGGAACGATGCTCTTTAGCAGAAGCTGCATCACTTTCCACACCTTGCTGAACAGGCGCTATGCAGGGGGAGTTTGTGTCGTCAAATGGCAGGTGTGTGTGTGTGTGAGAGTGTGTGTGTGAGAGTGTGTGTGTGAGAGTGTGTGTGTGAGTGAGTGAGTGAATGGCGATTAGCTGCCCCAAATAACAGCTCAGTCCCCCTGATGTAACCCAGCATCTGGGAAATCTACAATCCTGTACAACACGTTCAGCTCCTGCCCAGTGTCAGTCCACGGCCCACTCACCCACCCACAGCCCACCTCACTAATGGGGATTTTTCACGGGGCGAGTTGACGCAAGATGTCACCAGAGTGAAGTGGTCGTGGTCCAGCACGAGTTTCGCACGATATAACGGGGGGTAGATAAAGAGTTCCCACGGTACTCGGCATTTCTGTTATTTGTGCGAGTGACTTGTCCGTCTCCCGATCTTTCCCGTTAATCTTGAATGAACATCGTGAACTGTAGTGTTGTTAATCACGTGGCACAAATGATGTTACTTTGTTTTCACACACTATATTGGGTTTTTTCACACACTATATTCCTCCCTTGGTTGAATTGGCTCATTTGGAGACATGCCTATACTAAGTAGTTTCGAGTACAGGATGGTGGTTATTTTCATTGATGTGCTGTATGCAGCAGCCCACTATGTGCATCGAGAATGCTTGCGTGAAGGCAGAAGGGTGAGATTAATTAAAAAGAGAATTAAGAGGAAGTCTCACTGGGTGAAGCCCATCTTTCAACGGAGACCTCAATTTGGACAATATGATCAGCTGCTTAATGTGCTGTGTGAAGAGGATAAAAGTGCATTCACGAACTTTGTCAGAATTTCACCCGAGCTCTTTAATGAGCTGAAGAATAATCTGGGTTTTTTTAGACAAATGTTGTTTGGTGTGATGCACCTTCTCTCAATATGTGCAAGAAGTCGTCTTTTTATTTTGTCAAATAGGAATAAAGACTTTGTCTCACATTGACCGTGATGGTTGTCTTATTTTATTATCTACTGAGAGGTGAAACTTTCAAATGTTTAACCAGTCAGTAGACAGACAATAAATAGTAACAATCGAGCCATAAATGGTGTATACAAGGAGAAGGGAACAACGCTGTGTGCAAGATAATGTTTAAAATCATGCGAGGAATCGATCGGGTAGATGCACAATCTCTTGCCCAGAGTAGGCGAATCGAGGACCAGATTACATAGGTTTAAGGTGAAGGGGAAATGATTTAATATGGATCTGATTAAATACTGTCAGTAGTAAACCCGATCAAAAACAACATCAGGACGTCTATTAAACACCAGAGATCCCAGTAAACACCCAGCCGAGACTTATTACAGGTCTAGTGGAAAGACACAAAGCGCTGGAGCAACTCAGCGGGTCAGGCAGCATCGCTAGACAACATGGATAGATGATGTTTCGGGTCGGGACTCTTCTTCAGCGCTGAGTTACTCCCGCATATTGTGTCTTTCCAATGCAGATTAGCGTCTGCGATTCTTTGCTCCTGCATTACGGGGTCTATCTCGATTCCCGATAAAGTCTAAAACCCATCCTCCAGAGTTCTCAGCCCAGGGCGCCCATAAACAAGCCCTTAACTCCACACTGGGGACAGAGGCTGAGAGGTGTACAAAACCATGAGACGAACAGGCAGGGAAATAGACAGAGTCCAGGGTAATATATGTCCTTTGCCCACAGAGGGGATTCGAGGACCAGAGGGCATAGGTTCAAGGTGGGGGGGGGGAAGATCTAATAGGAATCTGAGTGAGGGGTAACATTTTCGCACAAAGGGTGGTGGGTGTATGGAACAAGCTGCCAGAGGAGGTAGTTGAGGCTGGGTCCATCCCTACATTTAAGAAACATTTAGACAGGTACATGGATAAGACAGGTTGGGAGGCGATATGGACCAGACGCAGGCAGATGGGGTAAGATAGTCCGAGGGTCTCGAATGAGGTAGGTAGTAGTTCAGGAATGCTCTGTGGTTGGTGTTAGGATGGTTCAGTTACATAAGTGCTCAAATGTAGGCACCGTTTTCGCAGTGGAAGCTCCGAGACTGTGCAGCGGGCGATTGTCGTGTTGGCTGGGACTCCTGTTATCCATGCAGGGGATTGACCTCAGTCTCAAGAAGGCTCTCGACCCGAAATGCCACCCGTTCCTTCTCTCCAGAGTTGCTGCCTGTCCGGCTGAGTTGCTTCAAGCAACTGGTGTCTATCTTCAAAGGACTGACCACCGGGCTGGATGTCGGGGCTGGCGTGTTGCGTTTCACAGACCGAACTGTCCAATTAATGGTAACAGATGGGCACTGAGGGAAGCCCCCCCCCCTCTCTGTTTATCTGCCCTTTCTTTAACTTTTGTGCCTCTATGCAAGTATCTCGCGAGCCATCCCAGACTGCCCATTTCTGCTCCCCCTCGTCTTTAATAACTACATTTCCCTAACAATTACTAACTTTGTTAGTTATAGGAGCAAAATTAGGCCATTCGGTCCATTAAGTCCACTCCACCATTCAATCGCGGCTGATCTATCTCTCCCTCTCAACCACATTCTCTTGCCTTCTCCCCATAACCTCCTGACAGCCGCACTAATCAGGAATGTATCTATCTCTGCCCCTATTCTTCACCCTTTTGACAGTAGTTTTGTTTTATTGGAGACGCGGGAGACAGCGGATGCTGGAATACTGAGCAAAACACGAAATGCTGGAGGAACTCGGTGCATTTGTGTTTAAGAAGGAACTGCAGATGCTGGAAAATCGAAGGTACACAATAATGCTGGAGAAACTCAGCGGGTGCAGCAGCATCTATGGAGCGAAGGAAGTAGGCAACGTTTCGGGCCGAAACGTTGCCTATTTCCTTCGTTCCATAGATGCTGCTGCACCCGCTGAGTTTCTCCAGCATTTGTGTGTGTGGGTGGGAGTAGGGGGGAGGGGGGAGAGAGAGAGAGAAAGATAAGGCAGCCTGAAGAAAGTGTCGCCTGTCCATTTCCCTCCGTAGATGCTGCCTGGCCCGCGGAGTTCCTAGTCTTAGAAACTGCTTTAGACAAAAAGAGACACAAACTGCTGGAGTAAAATAGCTCAGCAAGTGAGGTACCTGAACACTCAAAAATGAAAAAGAATGAAAATGTGATTATTTCACCTCACTTCAACTATTTTGTGTTTCAGCATGAGAGGGATTATAACATTAGAGACATTTATCTTGTAATGATGTGTTAATGAAGAATTGCAGACATCAATCTGATAGTAAAAAATATATTTATTTAACAATGAGGTAAAACAAGCACTGACAATCAAACTGCTCAGTTACTCACCGTTCGCAGGAGTTCCCACGATACCCGCAAGAGTTATTACGGATATCGCACTGGCCACTATGTTCATACAATGTTGCAATGCTCAACCACAAGTGTACAAGTCACTCTTGGAGAAATTCAAACTTTCTTGAATTGTCTCCCGAGTGACCAAGTTACACGATTACCTGCCGTTAGCGCCACGGTGGTCCACGGTGGTCCACGAATGCCGTACTGTTATCGCACGAGGTTCCCACGATGTTAAACTCTGGTTCACTCTTGCGTCAAGTCGCCCCGTGAAAAAGCCACTTAACAGCCCCTCACCAGCCCCAGTAACGGGTCCCTCACACCCCACCAACTCCATTTACCCTCCCAACCGTCAGCCCGCTTACATGTCAACACCCCCTTCCCAGTGACAGCACATACACCCACCCCATGTCCCGATACCTGCGCCTTGTAATAGCCCACTCAACCTCACCCTACCCCAGCAATGGGGTGCTCACCCCACAACCCCCAACATCCTCCACTCACCCCCACCATCCTCCACTCACCCCCCAACATCCCCCAACATCCTCCACACCACCTAACATCCTCCACTCACCCCCACCCCTCCCCCCCCCACACCCTCCACTCACCACCCCCCCCAACATCCTCTACTCACCCCACACCCCCCCCAACATCCTCCACTCACCCCCCACACCCCCCAACATCCTCCACTCACCCCTCTCCTGTCCGCCTCCCAGCACCCGGCAGCTGTGCGATGATCGCTGGTCAGCGCAGACTCGTTGGGCCAAAGGGCTCGTTTCCAACTAAAACTGAGATACTGTAGCACGAGTCTCCGACGTGCACCAGTGATCGCGGTACTTTAAACCAAGGAGAAGCCCTTAACCAGTCTGTTGGAGGGAAGGGTTAAGGCTTTAAGAACACTGACGTCAAAAGATCATCAGTGATAGGAGGAGAATTAGGCCATTCGGCCCATCAAGTCTACTCCGACATTCCATCATGGCAGAACTAACTCTCCCTCCTGACCCCATTCTCCTGTGTTCTCACCGTAACCCCTGTACTAATGAAGAATCTGTCTATCTCTGCCTTAAATATATCGAATGACTTGGCCTCCACAGCCTTCAGTGGCAATGAATTCCACTGATTCACCAGCCTGACTAAAGAAATGTGCCGGTGCCCTGCTTCCACACACCGCGCTGCCCTCCCCGGACACGTACCGACGGGCTCCTGCCAGCCGCTGCTGCTGCCGAGGTGCAGAGATCGCTGAGAGTGCTGAGAGCGCTTGGAGGAGTTGCTGACGTTGCTGATGTAGCTACTCAGACTGTTGACTGAACTGTTGGACGGTGAACGTTTGACACCAGGCACAGGTCCCGGCCTCTTGCTGTTTGACCTTTTCTTGTACAACCTGAAACGATAAAGGGCAATGATTTAGGACGGAGGCAGACCAGGACTGCGAAAGAGAAGCAAAAAAGTAACAATGATAAAGGAAACTGGCCATTGTTAGCCATTTGCTAAATGAGAATGAGAAGCTGGTGCGACTTGGGTAGGGGAGGGATGGAGAGAGTCGCTTGTCAGAGCTAGGAAAGGAGGGGGGGGGGAAGAAGATTGGTTCACACGGGGAAGGAATATCATGATTCTCTCTCCCTCTCCCCCTCCTCAAGGAACTGCAGATGCTGGTTTATAACAAAAAGTCACAAAGTGCTGGAGTAACTCAGCGGGTCAGGCAGCGCCTTATCACGTCCCCTCCAACATCCCTCATGAGCCCATCAACCGAATGGCTTGATCAACAACTTATTGGCACGGCAACCTTGCCCTTGGCCTATGGAAGTTATACCCTACATCCAATCATCCTCCACCTGAGATTCCAAGCAGGAAAAAAGAGGCTGTTGGAACTTTCCTTGAGGTTTTGTCTAGAAGTTTTTCCTGTAGGGAAAGGTTCAGTTGGGGTTGGGGGGGAGGGAGGAATGGGAGGGAGGGAGGGAGGCGATTGGGAGGGGAGGCCGTGCTGCGGGAGGAGAGGGAGGGGGGGGTGGGGGGAGAGTTGGAGTTGTGATACACAGCTCCCTGAGTGAGGTACGAGGGTGGAGGCTGCATCTTTACTGTTAGAAAGGAGCATAGCTTAGAGAGGAAAGAACGAGAGGGAGAGGGGGGGAACGAGGCAAGAGAGAGTAAGAGAGACATACCTAAGAGAGACATACGGGAGTCTCCATGTAAGAGGGAGCGCCGGATTTGGTGGAGCTGCCGCTGCTGCTGGAGGCGTCGTCGTTGTGCTGGTTGTAGCCGTTGGTGGCCAGACGGGGACTGAGGAGGATGCTATGAGAATGCAGGGTGACTTGGACAGGTTGGGTGTGTGGGCAGATGCATAGCAGATGCAGTTTAACGTGGATAAATGTAGATAAATGTGAGGTTATCCACTTTGGTCACAAAAACAGGAAGGCAGATTATCTAAATGGTGTCAAGTTGGGAAAAGGGGAAGTACAACGGGATCTGGGGGTCCTTGTTAACATAGAAACATAGAAACATAGAAAGTAGGTGCGAGAGTAGACCACCAGGTCCGTCGAGCCCGCACCGCCACTCGCTCATGGCTGAACACTAAACAGACACACTTACCCACAAACAGTAGACACAAGACACAGAACACAAGACACTACCCTCCCCTTTATACCGCTATCACCCCCTCCACCCCAAGAACCGCGTGATCTCCTGGGGGAGGCAAAAAACCGGATAAAAACCCAGGTCCAATTCGGGAAAAAAATCCGGGAAATTCCTCTCCGACCCCAATCCAGGCGATCGACACTTGTCCAGGAGATCACTCAGGTCTTACTATACTAACCATACCTAGGTCCATATCCCTGCCCTCTCCCCGTAGCCCCCTATCCCCTTGGCAGCTAAAAAACCATCTATTCTAGACTTAAATATATTTAACGTTTCTGCTTCCACTGCTCCCTGGGGCAGTGAATTCCATAAATTAACCACCCTCTGGGTGAAGAAGTTCTTCCTCATCTCAGTTTTAAAAGAGCCCCCCCTTATTCTGCAACTATGTCCCCTAGTTCTAGTTTCCCCGATCATTGGGAACATCCTCGGTGCATCCACCCGATCAAGGCCCCTCACGATCTTATATGTTTCAATGAGATCGCCTCTCATTCTTCTAAACTCCAAAGAGTAGAGTTCCAGCTTACTTAACCTTTCCTCATATGTCAATCCCCTCATTGCAGGAATTAATCTTGTAAACCTTCGCTGCACTGCCTCCAGGGCTAGTACATCCTTTCTTAAGTATGGACCCCAGAACTGTACACAGTATTCCAAATGTGGTCTCACTAATACTGTGTACAGCTGCAGCAAGACCTCCGTGTTTTTATACTCAATCCCCCTAGCAATAAAGGCCAAAACTCCATTGGCCTTCCTGATTGCTTGCTGCACCTGCATACTGACTTTTAGTGATTCATGTACTAATACCCCTAGATCCCTTTGCGTTGCATTACAACGCAGCTCCTCCTCATTTAGAAAATAACTTGCCCTATCATTTTTTTTCCCAAAGTGAATGACTTCACATTTATTAGTATTAAATTTCATCTGCCAAGTTGTTGCCCACTCACCTAGCTTATCTATATCCTTTTGCAGACTCTTCCTATCCTCCTCATCCCCTACTTTTCCTCCCATTTTTGTATCGTCCGCAAATTTTGATATATTACACTTGGTTCCCTCCTCCAAATCATTTATATAAATTGTGAACAACTGGGGTCCCAGCACCGACCCTTGCGGAACCCCGCTAGTTACCGGTTGCCATCCCGAGTATGAACCATTTATCCCCACTCTCTGCTTCCTATTTGTTAGCCAATCCTCTACCCATGCTAATATATTACCCCCAATCCCATAATTTTTTATTTTTAGCAATAGTCTCTTATGTGGCACCTTGTCAAAAGCCTTTTGGAAGTCTAAGTAAACCACATCCACCGGTTCCCCTTTATCCACCCGGGTTGTTACTTCCTCAAAGAATTCGAGCAGATTCGTTAAACAGGATTTCCCCTTCACAAAACCATGCTGGTTCTGTCCGATGAAGTCATGTTTATCCAAGTGCCCCGTTAGTGTTTCTTTAATAATTGTCTCTAACATTTTACCCACCACCGATGTTAGACTAACCGGTCTATAGTTACCCACCTTCTGTTTACTTCCTTTTTTAAATATAGGTGTTACATTGGCCATTTTCCAATCCACTGGGACCGTTCCTGCCTCCAGGAAGTTTTGGAAAATTATCACCAATGCATCCACAATCCCCACCGCTATCTCCCTCAAGACCCTTGGATGTAATCCATCAGGCCCAGGGGATTTATCCTCCTTCAGTCTCATTAATTTCCCTAATACCACCTCCTTGGTGATCTTAATAGTATTTAGCTCCTCCATTCCCACCGCCCCCTGTTTATCCAGCGTTGGAATATTTTTTGTGTCTTCTATGGTGAAGACTGATACAAAATACTCGTTTAATGCCTTTGCCATTTCCATGTTCCCCACCAACAACTCTCCAGTCTCACCCTCCAATGGACCAACGTTCACCTTAGCCACCCTTTTTCTTTTTATATAGCTATAAAAACTCTTACTATTAGTTTTTATGTTGTTCGCTAAATTCCTTTCATAGTCTATTTTCCCCGTCTTAATTAATCTCTTAGTTATTTTTTGCTGACCTTTAAATGCTTCCCAATCCTCTACCCTCCCACTATCTCTGGCTACCTTATATGCCCTTGCCTTCAGCCGAATACTATCCTTTATAGTTTTACTGAGCCATGGCTGACTGTTCTTACCCTTACCCCTTTTTTTCTTCATAGGAATAAATTTTTCTTGAAGGTTATACAGTAGATCCTTAAACGTACACCACTGCTCATGTACCGTCTTATTCTTGAGTCTGCTATCCCAGTCAACTTTGATCAGCTCAGTCCTCATACCTTCATAATCCCCCTTATTTAGACTAAGCACCCTAGCCTGAGTTTCAACCTGCTCCCCTTCTATTTGAATATGGAATTCGACCATATTGTGGTCACTTGTTCCCAACGAGTCCCTAACTATGACATTCTTAATTAATCCTGCTTCATTACACAGGACCAGATCCAAGATTGCCTCCCCCCTTGTCGGTTCTGTGACATACTGTTCTAGGAACCCGTCTCTAATACATTCTATAAACTCTTCCTCTAGTCTACCCTGCCCAGTTTGGTTTGCCCAATTAATATGAAAATTGAAGTCCCCCATGATTACAGCAGTTCCCTTTTTACATGCGTCAACTATTTGCAGATTTATGTTCTGACTAACAGCGTCACAGCTATTTGGAGGTCTATAAATTACACCCACTAGTGTTTTTTTCCCCTTGTTATTCTCTATCTGTACCCAAGCTGTTTCACTATCCTGATCCTTCAACGCAATATCCTTCCTCTCTATTGCCGTTATTCCCTCCCTTATTAAAAGGGCCACCCCTCCTCCCTTTCTTTCCTGTCTATCTTTTCTAATGGTCGAGTACCCCTCTATATTTAACTCCCAGTCCTGATCCCCTTGCAGCCATGTCTCCGTAATGGCCACGATATCATAACTATATATACTTAATTGCACCGTTAATTCATTTATCTTATTTCGAACACTCCGTGCATTTAGATAAAGCACTTTCAGATGATTTTTACTACCCTTCCTTTCCGTTTTTGCCCCTTTTACATCTAGAGCTTTATCTTCACACATTCTGGATCCTCCTGTCACATTTTGATTTTCCGCTTCCCTAGCCTCCCTAGATGAGCCCTCCAATCTATCCTTCCAAAGCACTGCTGTAATATCTTCCCTGACTAGCAATGCAACACCACCACCTCTTGCCCCTCCAATTCTATCACACCTGAAGCAACGAAATCCTGGAATATTTAGTTTCCAATCACAGCCCTCCTGCAACCATGTTTCACTGATCGCCACAACATCATACTTCCAGGTGTCTATCCAGACTCTAAGCTCATCCACCTTTCTTACAATGCTCCTAGCATTAAAATATGCACATTTAAGAAACCCCCCGTCTCTTCTTCTCTGTTTATTTCCTTTTTTTTCTTTCTCCTCTTGTGTCCGAGTGCTTCCCTTTTCTGCTTCCTGCCTCCCATTCGGTCTACTAGCTTTCTCTATTTGAGTCCCTCGCCCCAACCATTCTAGTTTAATGTCTCCCCAGTGACCTTTGCAAATTTCCCCGCCAGGATGTTGGTCCCCCTCGGGTTCAAGTGCAACCCATCCTTTCTGTACAGGTCCCACCTTCCCCAAAAGAAGTCCCAATGATCCAGAAACTTGAATCCCTGCCCTCTGCACCAGTCTTTCAGCCACGCATTTATCCTCCACCTCGCTCCATTCTTACTCTCACTGTCGCGTGGTACAGGCAGTAATCCTGAGATTGTTACCTTTTTGGTCCTTTTCCTTAACTCTCCTCCCAACACCCTAAATCCTCCCTTCAAGACCTCTTCACTTTTTTTACCTATGTCATTTGTACCAATATGTACCACGACCTCAGGCTCCTCTCCCTCTGATTTCAGGATATCTTGGATGCGTTGTTCATCAGTCAATGAAAGTAACCATGCAGATACAGCAGGCAGTGATGAAAGCAAATGGCATGTTGGCCTTCATAACAAGAGGAGTTGAATATTGGAGCAAAGAGGTAATTCTGCAGTTGTACAGGGCCCTAGTGAGACCATACCTGGAGTATTGTGTGGAGTTTTGATCTCTAAATTTGAGGAAGGACATTCTTGCTATTGAGGGAGTGCAACGTAGGTTCACAAGGTTAATTCCCGGGATGGCGGGACTGTCATATGCTGAGAGAATGGAGCGGCTGGGCTTGTATACTCTGGAATTTAGAGTTGTTTAGAGGGCAGTTTACTGTTCTGGATGTCAGATGTGGGAGGTCATGGAGTCTGAGTGCCCTCCAGACGTCCACATCTGCGCCAGGTGCGTCGAGATGGGGCTCCTAAGGGACCGTGTTAGGAACCTGGAACAGCAACTCGATGACCTCTGTCTGCTCAGGGAGAGCGAGTAGGTCATAGATAGGAGTTACAGGGAGGTGGTCACTCCAAGACCACGGGAGACAGAAAACTGGGTCACAGTTAAGAAGGGCAACGGGCAGAGGCAGGGACTGGTGAGTACCCCGGTGGCTGTACACCTTGAAAATAAGTACTCATGTTTGAGTAAGGGTGGGGGAGACAGCCTACCTGGGGGCAGCGACAGCGGCCGGGCCTCTGGCATAAAGACCGGTCCTGTTGCTCAGAAGGGTAAGGAAAAGAAGAGGAGGGCAATTGTAATAGGGGACTCTATAGTCAGGGGGTCGGATAGGCGATTCGGTGGACGCAGCCAAGAGACCCGGATGGTAGTTTGCCTCCCTGGTGCCAGGGTCAGGGATGTGTCTGAACGGGTCCAAGAAATCCTGAAATGGGAGGGAGAGGAGCCTGAAGTTGTGGTACATATAGGTACCAACGACATAGGTAAAAAAAGAGAAGAGGTCCTGAAAGAAGAATTTAGGGAGTTAGGTAGAGAGTTAAGGAGAAGGACTGCAAAGGTAACAATCTCAGGATTACTGCCTGTGCCACACGACAGTGAGAGTAGGAATGGAGCGAGGTGGAGGATAAATGAGTGGATGAGGGACTGGTGCAGTGGGTATGGATTCAAGTTTCTGGATCATTGGGACCTCTTTTGGGGAAGGTGCGACCTGTACAGAAAGGACGGGTTGCACTTGAACTCGAGGGGGACCAATATCCTGGCGGGGAGATTTGCAAAGGCTACTGGGGAGACTTTAAACTAGTATGGTTGGGGGGAGGGACTCAAATTGGGAAAGCTAGCAGTCAGTGTGTGAGGCAGGAGGCAGAGAATGGTAGCACTCTGACCCAAAATGTAGGGGAGAGAGAAGAAAAAGACAATAAACAGAGAATAAGAGAGGGTGGGTTTCTTAAATGTGTATATTTTAATGCTAGGAGCATTGTAAGAAAGGTGGATGAACTTAGAGCCTGGATTGACACCTGGAAGTATGATGTTGTGGCGATCAGTGAAACATGGTTGCAGGAGGGCTGTTATTGGAAACTAAATATTCCAGGATTTCGTTGCTTCAGGTGTGATAGAATTGGAGGGGCAAGAGGTGGAGGTGTTGCATTGCTTATCAGGGAAGATATTACAGCAGTGCTTTGGCAGGATAGATTAGAGGGCTCGTCTAGGGAGGCTATTTGGGTGGAACTGAGAAATGGGAAAGGGGTAGCAACACTTATAGGGGTGTATTATAGACCGCCAAATGGGGAGCGAGAATTGGAAGAGCAAATATGTAAGGAGATTGCAGATATTAGTAGTAAGCACAAGGTAGTGATTGTGGGAGATTTCAATTTTCCACACATAGACTGGGAAACACATTCTGTAAATGGGCTGGATGGGTTGGAGTTTGTAAAATGTGTGCAGGATAGTTTTTTGCAGCAATACATAGAAGTACCTACTAAAGTACCTACTGTTAGGAAATGAGACGGGTCAGGTGGCAGAGGTATGCGTTGGGGAACAGTTCGGGACCAGTGATCACAATACCATTAGTTTCAATATAATTATGGAGAGGGTCAGAACTGGACCTAGGGTTGAGATTTTTGATTGGAGAAAGGCTAACTTTGAGGAGATGCGAAAGGATTTAAAAGGAGTAAATTGGGACATTTTGTTTTATGGGAAAGATGTGGAAGAGAAATGGAGTACATTTAAAGGTGAAATTTTAAGAGTACAGAATCTTTATGTCCCTGTTCGGTTGAAAGGAAATAGTAAAAATCGGAAAGAGCCATGGTTTTCAAGGGAAATTGGACACTTGGTTCGGTAAAAGAGGGAGATCTACAATAATTATAGGCAGCATGGAGTAAATGAGGTGCTTGAGGAGTATAAAGAATGTAAAAAGAATCTTAAGAAAGAAATTAGAAAAGCTAAAAGAAGATATGAGGTTGCTTTGGCAAGTAAGGTGAAAGTAAACCCAAAGGGTTTCTACAGCTATATTAATAGCAAAAGGATAACGAGGGATAAAATTGGTCCATTAGAGAGTCAGAGTGGACAGCTATCTGCAGAGCCAAAAGAGATGGGGGAGATATTGAACAATTTATTTTCTTCGGTATTCACCAAGGAGAAGGATATTGAATTATGTGAGGTAAGGGAAACAAGTAGAGTAGCTATGGAAACTATGAGATTCAAAGAAGAGGAAGTACTGACAATTTTGAGAAATAAAAAAGTGGATAAGTCTCCAGGTCCGGACAGGATATTCCCTAGGACATTGAGGGAAGTTAGTGTAGAAATAGCAGGGGCTATGACAGATTTATTTCAAATGTCATTAGAAACTGGAATAGTGCCGGAGGATTGGCGTACTGCGCATGTTGTTCCATTGTTTAAAAAGGGGTCTAAGAGTAAACCTAGCAATTATAGACCTGTTAGTTTGACGTCAGTGGTGGGCAAATTAATGGAAAGGATACTTAGAGATAATATATATAAGCATCTGGATAAACAGGGTCTGATTAGGAACAGTCAACATGGATTTGTGCCTGGAAGGTCATGTTTGACTAATCTTCTTGAATTTCTTGAAGAGGTTACTCGGGAAATTGATGAGGGTAAATCAGTGGATGTTGTATATATGGACTTCAGTAAGGCCTTTGACAAGGTTCCTCATGGAAGGTTGGTTAAGAAGGTTCAATGGTTGGGTATTAATGGTGGAGTAGCAAGATGGATTCAACAGTGGCTGAATGGGAGATGCCAGAGAGTAATGGTGGATGGTTGTTTGTCAGGTTGGAGGCCAGTGACTAGTGGGGTGCCACAGGGATCTGTGTTGGGTCCACTGTTGTTTGTCATGTACATCAATGATCTGGATGATGGTGTGGTAAATTGGATTAGTAAGTATGCAGATGATACTAAGATAGGTGGGGTTGTGGATAATGAAGTAGATTTTCAAAGTCTACAGAGAGATTTATGCCAGTTGGAAGAGTGGACTAAAAGATGGCAGATGGAGTTTAATGCTGATAAGTGTGAGGTGCTACATCTTGGCAGGACAAATCAAAATAGGACGTATATGGTAAATGGTAGGGAATTGAAGAATGCAGGTGAACAGAGGGATCTGGGAATAACTGTGCACAGTTCCCTGAAAGTGGAATCTCATGTAGATAGGGTGGTAAAGAAAGCTTTTGGTGTGCTGGCCTTTATAAATCAGAGCATTGAGTATAGAAGTTGGGATGTAATGTTAAAATTGTACAAGGCATTGGTGAGGCCAATTCTGGAGTATGGGGTACAATTTTGGTCGCCTAATTATAGGAAGGATGTCAACAAAATAGAGAGAGTACAGAGGAGATTTACTAGAATGTTGCCTGGGTTTCAGCAACTAAGTTACAGAGAAAGGTTGAACAAGTTAGGGCTTTATTCTTTGGAGCGCAGAAGGTTAAGGGGGGGCTTGATAGAGGTCTTTAAAATGATGAGAGGGATAGACAGAGTTGACGTGGATAAGCTTTTCCCACTGAGAGTAGGGAAGCTTCAAACATGGGGACATGACTTGAGAATTAAGGGACAGAAGTTTAGGGGTAACATGAGGGGGAACTTCTTTACTCAGAGAGTGGTGGCTGTGTGGAATGAGCTTCCAGTGAAGGTGGTGGAGGCAGGTTCGTTTTTATTATTTAAAAATAAATTGGATAGTTATATGGACGGGAAAGGAATGGAGGGTTATGGTCTGAGCGCAGGTATATGGGACTAGGGGAGAATACGTGTTCAGCACGGACTAGAAGGGTCGAGATGGCCTGTTTCCGTGCTGTAATTGTTATATGGTTATATGGTTGTGAGTGTGGAATTCTCTGCCTCATGGAGGCCGGTTCACTGGATACTTTCAAGAGAGAGCAAGATAGGGCTCTTGAAGATAGAGGAGTTAGGGAATATGGGGAGAAGGCAGGAACTGGGTACTGATTGTGGAAGATCAGCCATGATCACATTGAATGGTGGTGCTGGCTTGAAGTGCCGAACAGTCTACTCCTGCACCTATTATCGGGGAATCTACAACTAGGGGACAGAGGAGTGGGTGACAGGAGAATGATTTTACGGGCAACCTGAGGGGCAACCTTTCCTACAGAGAGTGGAGGGGACATGGAACAAACTGCCAGAGGAGGTGATTTACGGTGTTTAAACGATGTTTGGTGAGGGATATGGATTGGAAAGGTTTAGAGGGATATGGGCCAAACACAGGCAAATGGGAGCAGCCTGGGAAGGCTCCTTTGTCAGCATGGACGAGGAGTAGGGCTGAAGGGCCTGTTTCTCTGTTTTATGTCTCTTTCAATGGAGGGTCGGTGACCTGACACATTAATGGGGTCAGACCTACAAAGCCTACAACGCGTCTCCCGTTTTCATTTCGGACTTCCAGCATCTGCGCGTTTTGCTTTTCAACCGGCTAGCGCCAGCCAGCACCAGCTACAGGGCCAACACTGCTTCCACTCAACATGCGAGGCTGTGCCCAAACATCAGATAACATCTCAGACAACACAAGGCACAGGCCACGTGACAACTGGCAAAGATTCCCACAACACTGCATCTCAGTTTAGCTCAGTTTATTTCAGAGATACAGCGTGGAAACTAGGCCTTTCCGCTCACCAAGTCCATGCCGACCAGCGATCCCCACACATTAACACTACCCCACACATGCTAGGATAAATTTACACGTCTACCAAGCCAATTAATCTACAAACCCCTACGTCTTTGGAGTGTGGGAGGAAACCAAATATCTCAGAGACAACCCACGCGGTCACGGGGAGAACGTACAAACTCCATACAGACAGCGCCTGTAGTCGGGATGGAACCCGGGTCTCTGGCACTGTAAGGCAGCAACTCTACCGCTGTGCCACCGTACACAGAAATATACACAGCAGAGCTTCGTTTCAGAGCACTGTTCCCTCCATCTCACCATTGCCCTGGCTTCCTGGCATCTGATGACGGGGCAGAGCATTTTGTGGGCAGCAATCATCAAAAATGGGCATCATCAGAAGGGATGGGAGAGTAACCACACACACAGCAAGTCTCTGGATACAGCATGTGGCAGGCCAATTGTCTGATTAATAGAACGATCATCAACTGTGATGTGGAGACGATGTTTCCACTAGTGGGAGAGTCTAGGACCCGAGGTCATAGCCTCGGAATTAAAAGACGTTCCTTTAGGAAGGAGATAAGGAGGTATTTCTTCAGTCAGAGGGGGGTGAATTTGTGGAATTCATTGCCACAGAAGGCTGTGGAGGCCTTCAATGGATATTATTAAGGCAGAGATAGGTAGATTCTTGATTGGTATGGGTGTAAGGAGTTATGGGGAGGAAATGGGGTTCAGACAAAGAGATAGATCAGCCATGATTGAATGGCGAAGTAGACTTGATGGGCCGAATGGCCTAATTCTTCTCCAATCACTTATGAACTAATGAAACTGGGGTACTGTCCAATTCACCTCCAGCCCATTGTGCACATTGGACAGTCTCTGGAACTGATGCACTACAATGCTGAGAACTATATTCTGCACTCTGTATCTTCCCCTTTGCTCGACCTATTGAACTTGATTTGGCTTGATTGTATTGATGAATATTTTGTATCTGATTTGATTGGATAGCTTACAAAACAAAGCTTTTCACTGTACGCCAGCACATGTAACAATACTAAAGTGAAACCTGAGGTACAGAAAGGATCCAGGAGCCTTGGCCCATCGAGTCCATGCTGACCATCAATCTCCCTTTTATACTAGTTCTATGTTCATTAGTTCATATGTTCAAGGAGCAGAATTGCCATTCGGCCCATCATTTACTACACCGTTGAATCATGGCTGATCTATCTTTCCCCATCAACTCCATTCTCCCGCCTTCTCCCCATAACCCCAAAGCAACCTCCTTTTCACATCCACTCCCTTACATACTAGGGACAATTTACAGAGGCCAATAAAGCTATAAATCCACACGTCTTTGGGACTAGTTATAACTAGCTGTATCAAGTGTCTAACACATGGCTGCCTGCACCCGCTGCCTGAACGGAAGATAGTCACAAATGTTTGAACAATCACCAATCCCACTGCCCCTCGCTCTTCCCCCACTGGTCAGTAAACCCATTCCATTTCCATAATTTCTCCAGTTTCTTTGAGAAGTTTCACCGGATCTGCTTCCTTCTGTGTTTCAGAGCAAATGTGACCAAAAACCAAGAAACCCAGAGGCAGCGCTGGTTGTTTCCTATCACTTGAGAGTTTAGGTACAGTGCGGAAACAAGCCTTCGACCCAACGAGTCCACACCGACCAGCAATCCCCGCACATTAACTCTACCCTACACACACTAGGGACAATTTTACATTTATACAAAGCCAATTAACCAACAAGTCTGTATGTCTTTGGAGCTTGGGAGGAAACGGAAGATCTTGGAGAAACCCCACGCGGTCTCGAGGAGAACATACAAACTCTGTAAATACAGCACCTGTAGTCGGGGTCGAACCCTGGTCTCTGACGCTGCAAGCGCTGTAAGGCAGCAACTCTACACTGCGCCACCGTGCCACCCTTTTAAACCTGCACCGTCAACAGTGACCTTGTCGTCCTTACTCATGACTTCTCCTCACTCACTATCCTTTGTGATTTTACACGTCTCCCCCAACCCCTCCTACTCACCCCCACCGGCCTGTCCACATGGCTTGTGTAGGAAGGAACTGCAGATGCTGCTTTACACCAAAGATGGACACAAAATGCTGGAGAAACTCAGCGGGATAGGCATCATCACTGGAGCGAAGGAATGGGTGACGTTTCCTGTCGAGATCCTTCTTCAGACTGATATCAGGGGAGTGGGAGATATCCTTATCTATACACTTATAGATTTCCCTGTCTATACACTTCCTTATCTATGTACCTCCCACTCCCCTGTGTTTGTCTGAAGAAGAGTCTAAACCAGAAACGTCACCCATTCCTTCTCTCCAGAGATGCTGCCTGTCCTGTAGAGTTACTCCAGCATTTTGTGTCTATCTAAGACAATACAGAGACCAGACAATCCAACTGGAACCAAGTGGAGCTTTACAGCCCCCACCTGACTGTGAGCCCATAAACAAGGCTTCCTCAACAGTCTAAAGGGCCTGTCCCACTTACGCTATTTTTTTCAGCGACTGCCGGCACCCGTCATAGTCGCAGCAGGTCGCCAGAAATGTTCAACACGGTGAAGCTCCAGCGGCGACCAGGAAAAGGTACGACTCTTTGGACGACTATTCACGACCATACAGGCGTCACGTGTCGACAGGTCTGGAGCCATGGGAGGGAGAGGCTGAGGCTGCGGTCTGGGGGAGGTTCTTGCCCCAGGTCTCGCTCCTCTCCCTGCCCACAGGCTCGGAGCAGCAGCCCCCGGACACCACACCGGCTCGAACCCCAGCCCAGGGCCCGGAGCCGCGCTCAGGGCCCACTCCGTGTCTGTGTCTGCTCCTCAGCGACCAAAGATACAGCCCCGAGGCTCGGCCCACACCAGGCATCTTCCTTCACCTTCCCTCTTCTTTCCCCTCTCCTCCTCCCTCAATCACCTCTCCCTCCCTCAGTCACTCCCTTCCTCCCTCCATAACCCCTCTCCCTGCCTGCCTGCTTCCCCCACTCCTCACCTCTACCCTATCCCACCCCACACGATGTTTAATGTCAATGAGATTCGGATTCCCTGTGTGACGTTATTGTGAATGAAAACGGGAGAATTAGAATGAAACAGATTTTGTTTAGAATTTGATGTCAATGAGATTCGGGATTCCATCGTGATGTCATTGGCAGGCAGGGCAAGTGGAAGCGGCTTTAAAAGTAGTTTTTGTAAAGTTACAAATGGCAATAACTTGTACAATACGTCTTTAAAGTGTGCGGTTGGTTCATTCAGCGGTGCGGCGCCCCTGGGCTCTGACAGCGCTGCCGTGGGTCGGTGTTTAAGGGGAGGCAGTCAAGGGGGTGAGGCTGGGAGCCGCCCCCGTCCGCAGGGCCCCCGGCGCCGGGAGAAGCGGTCACCTGTGCGGGGCCAGGGACCGACACGACAGACAGACAGACTCACCGAGTGATGGTCCCTGCGGGGCCCGAGCAGCAGAAGCTTCGCCGCGGCGCCGGGAACAAGGAGCGGGAGCGTGGCCACTTCACCCACTCCCCTTCTGGTCGCCACCCGTCCCCGCCGCACCTAGAGTATAATATAGTGTAGTAGATGATGGTAGGGTAGAGTATAGCTGAGCTGAGCAGAGCAGACACCAGACACGACCTCCTCCAACGCCGTCTGTCTGTGTCTATGTCTATGTCCCGCCCCCGGTGCCGCTGCCCATTGTCTGCATCGTTCAAAATGCTACATTCTAGAGTGTTAGTTTGTGTCGCGGCTCCACCCCACTGGGGGGTGGGGACAGGAACCGTGACAACTGCGGCACCACCACCCCCACGTTCCAACCAGCACCACCCTCCCTGATACCCACCTCCACACAATAGCCTCACTCTGACTATAAAAGATGAAATAGTGACACATTTGGATAGCACTAGCAGGATCGGTCAGAGTTCTTTGAGGATGTAACTAGGAATATGGACAAGGGAGAGCCAGTGGATGGAGTGTACCTGGAGTTTCAGAAAGCATTTGATAAGGTCCCACATAGGAGATTAGTGGGCAAAATTAGATTGCATGGACATGGATCGAAAATTGGTTGGCAGACAGAAAACAAAGAGTACGGATAACATAGAAAATAGGTGCAGGAGTAGGTAATTCGGCTCTTCGAGTCTGCACCGCCATTCGATATGATCATGGCTGATCATCCAACTCAGTATCCCATCCCTGCCTTCTCTCCATACCCCCACATCTAACTCCCTCTTAAATATAGCCTATGAACTGGCCTCAACTACCTTCTGTGGCAGAGAATTCCACAGATTCACCACTCTCTGTGTAAAAAATGATTTTCTCATCTCGGTCCTAAAATACTTTCCTCATCCTTAAACTGTGACCCCTAGTTCTGGACTTCCCCAACATCGGGAATATTCTTCCTGCATCTAGCCTGTCCAACCCCTTAAGAATTTTCTAAGTTTCTATAAGATCCCCCCTCAATCTTCTGAATTCTAGCGTGTACAAGCCGAGTCTATCCAGTCTTTCTTCATATGAAAGTCCTGCCATCCCAGGAATCAGTCTGGTGAACCTTCTCTGTACTCCCTCTATGGCAAGAATGTCTTTCCTCAGATTAGGAGGCCAAAACTGTACGCAATACTTCAGGTGTGGTCTCACCAAGACCCTGTACAACTGCAGGAGAACCTCCCTGCTCTTATACTCAAATCCTTTTGCTATGAATGCTAACATACCATTTGCTTTCTTCACTGCCTGCTGCACCTGCATTCCTACTTTCAATGACTGGTGTACCATGACACCCAGGTCTCGTTGCATCTCCCCTTTTCCTAATCGGCCACCATTCAGATAACAGTCTACTTTCCTGTTTTTGCCACCAAAGTGGATAACCTCACATTTATCCACATTATACTGCATCTGCCATGCATTTGACCACCCACCCAACCTATCCAAGTCACCTTGCAGCCTCCTCACAGCTAACACTGCCCCTCAGCTTTGTGGCATCCACAAACTTGGAGATGTTGCATTCAAATCCCTCATCCAGATCATTAATATATATTGTAAATAGCTGGGGTCCCAGCACTGAGCCTTGCGGTACCCCACTAGTCACTGCCTGCCATTCTGAAAAGGACCCGTTTACTCCTACTCTTTGCTTCCTGTCTGCCAGCCAGTTCTCTATCCACATCAATACTGAACCCCCAATACCGTGTGCTTTAAGTTTGTATACTAATCTCTTATGTGGGACCTTGTCGAAAGCCTTCTGAAAGTCCAGATATAACACGTCCACTGGTTCTCCCTTATCCACTCTACTAGTTACATCCTCGAAAAATTCTATAAGATTCGTCAGGCATGATTTACCTTTCATAAATCCATGTCCAATGAATTCACCACTTTCCAAATGTGCTGCTATCCCATCTTTAATAACTGACTCCAGAATTTTCCCCACCACCGATGTTAGACTAACTGGTCTGTAATTCCCCGTTTTCTCTCTCCCCATTTAAAAAAGTGGGGTTACATTAGCTACCCTCCAATCCTCAGGAACTACTCCAGAATCTAAAGAGTTTTGAAAAATTATCACTAATGCATCCACTATTTCTGCAGCTACTTCCTTAAGTACTCTGGGATGCAACTTATCTGGCCCTGGGGATTTATCAGCCTTTAATCCATTCAATTTACCTAACACCACTTCCCGGCTAACCTAGATTTCACTCAGTTCCTCCATTTCATTTAACCCCCGGTCCCTTGCTATTTCCGGCAGATTATTTATGTCTTCCTTAGTGAAGACAGAACCAAAGTAGTTATTCAATTGGTCTGCCATGTCCTTGTTCCCCATGCAACTTATCTGGCCCTGGGGATTTAAGAAACCCTGGATGTCCAGCCAGGTCCGCACACTCCTCAGAGCCCGCGATGCTGCCTTCAGGTCAGGTGACAGAGCTCTGTACAGGGCTGCTCGAGCCGATCTGAAAAGTGGAATTAAAAAAGCCAAGGCGGACCATAAGAGGAGCATAGAGTCCCACTTGTCCAGCAATAATACAAGGGAGGTATGGCGGGGCATACAAGACATTACAAACTACAGAGGCTATGTCACAAAGTCAGAAGACCTGAGTGTGCCGCTGGCAGAAAAGCTAAATTGCTTCTTCTCCCGCTTTGAAAGATCACAACAGCAGCACTCATCTGCTATAGCCCTGCTCCCACCCTCACCTGGCTCCTGTACTACTCCACTCACTGTCAGGGAGCACGATGTCAGACGGGTGCTCCTGGCAGTGAACCCCAAGAAGGCTACCGGCCCAGATGGAGTACCTGGTAAGGTGCTCAAAGCGTGTGCCCACCAGCTCACTGTCATCTTCACCAGAATTTTCAACCTCTCCCTGGACCAGGCAGTTATTCCGTCCTGCCTAAAATCAGCCACAATCGTCCCAGTGCCGAAGAAGTCTCCCATCACTAGCCTATATGATTACCGTCCCGTGGCCCTCACTCCGGTAATCACGAAGTGCTTCGAGAGATTATCTACCACCAGACTTCGTATCGCCAAAATAGATCCATATAACCATATAACATATAACAATTACAGCACGGAAACAGGCCATCTCGACCCTTCTAGTCCGTGCCGAACACATAATCTCCCCTAGTCCCATATACCTGCGCTCAGACCATAACCCTCCATTCCTTTCCCGTCCATATAACTATCCAATTTATTTTTAAATGATAAAAACGAACCTGCCTCCACCACCTTCACTGGAAGCTCATTCCACACAGCTACCACTCTCTGAGTAAAGAAGTTCCCCCTCATGTTACCCCTAAACTTCAGTCCCTTAATTCTCAAGTCATGTCCCCTTGTTTGAATCTTCCCTACTCTCAGTGGGAAAAGCTTTTCCACGTCAACTCTGTCTATCCCTCTCATCATTTTAAAAAACCTCTATCAAGTCCCCCCTTAACCTTCTGCGCTCCAAAGAATAAAGCCCTAACTTGTTCAACCTTTCTCTGTAACTTAGTTGCTGAAACCCAGGCAACATTCTAGTAAATCTCCTCTGTACTCGGAAGACGCCATCACCGTAGCTCTCCACTCTGTGCTGAGCCATCTGGAGCAGAGGCAGAGCTACGTCCGGATGCTCTTTGTGGATTATAGCTCAGCTTTCAACACAATCATTCCGGACATTCTCATTGATAAATTGGTCACTCTCGGCCTACCCACTCTCACATGTGCCTGGATAAAAGATTTCCTCACCAACCGGCCCCAGACTGTGAGACTCGGCCCCCACCTCTCCTCCACTCGCAGGTTGAGTACCGGCTCCCCACAGGGCTGTGTGCTGAGCCCCCTCCTATACTGTCTCTACACCTACGACTGTAGTCCGGCCCACAACAACAACCGCATCGTCAAATTTGCTGACGACACTACTGTAGTCGGACTTATTTCAAAGGGAGACGAGGCAGCCTACAGAGAGGAAGTCCTGAAGTTGACAACCTGGTGCTCAGAAAACAATCTGGCTCTGAACACCAGGAAAACAAAAGAGCTCATTGTCGACTTCAGGAGGCACAGCACCGACTTAGTCCCCCTACATATCAACGGTGAATGTGTGGAGAGGGTCAACACCTTCCGGTTTCTTGGCGTCCTTATCTCTGCTGACAGACTATCTCCTGGACAGACAACACGACAGCGGCCATCAAGAAGGCTCAGCAGCGGCTGCACTTCCTGAGGGTTCTCAGGAAGCACAACCTGGACTCTAACCTGCTGCTGACCTTCTACCGCTCGTCCATCGAGAGCCTGCTGACATACTGCATTACAGCATGGTACGGCAGCTGCACCATGGCAGACAGGGAGAGGCTTCAGAGGGTAACTAGGACAGCACAGAAGATCATTGGTTGCCCTCTCCCCTCCCTGATGGATATTTATACATCCCGTTGCTTTAGCAGGGCAAAGAATATCATCAAGGACAGCTCCCATCCTGCGTTTGGACTGTTCGACCTGCTGCCCTCTGGAAGGCGCTATAGGTGCATCAAAACTAGGACAAATAGACTCAGGAACAGTTGTTTTCCGAAAGTCATAACTACTCTTAACTCACACATGCACTGACTTCACGGCCCAACACCCGGACTTCCATCTACTCCATCCACGTACTGAAATTTGGAACTGTAATATGTATTGTAATTGTAATTTTTAATATTTTTAAAATAATTTTTAATATTTTAATATAACTTTAAAAATCTGCCTAAGAATACTACCTATTCATCCTTCACCATTTTGCCTTTATAGATATGTATATAGCGCCGCAGAATTGTGCACCTATCTCCCCCCCCCCTGTTTTGTTTTCTGTTTCTTGTTTTTTGTACTAAATTATATGTATGCACTGCGTACGAGATGCTTTTAATCTCATTGTACATGTATAGTGACAATAAATGGCATATCTATCTATCAATTCGCCTGTTTCTGACCTACATTTGTTTTAACTAATCTTTTCCTTTTCACATATCTATAAAAACTTTTGCAGTCAGTTTTTATGTTCCCTGCCAGTTTTCTTTCATAATCTATTTTCCCTTTCCTAATTAAGCCTTTTGTCCTCCTCTGCTGGACTCTGAATTTCTCCCAGTCCTCTGGTAGGCTGCTTGTTCTGGCTAATTTGTACGCTTCATCTTTTGTTTTGATACTATCCCTGATTTCCCTTGTTATCCACGGATGCACTACCTTCCCTGATTTATTATATTGCCAAACTGGGATGAACACTTGTTGTAGTTCATCCATGCAGTTTTTAAATGCCCTCTATTGCAAATCCACCGTCAACCCTTTAAGAATCATTTGCCAGTCTATCTTGGCCAATTCACGTCTCATACCCTCAAAGTCACCTTTCTTTAAGTTCAGGACCCTTGTTTCTGAATTAACAATGTCACTCTCCATCCTAATGAAGAACTCAACCATATTATGGTCACTCTTGCCCAAGGGACCATGCACAACAAGACTGCTAACTAACCCTTCCTCATTAATCAATACCCAGTCTAGAATAGCCTGCTCTCTCGTTGGTTCCTCTACATGTTGATTTAGAAAACTATCCCGCATACATTCCAAGAAATCCTCTTCCTCAGCACCCCTGCCAATTTGATTCACCCAATCTATATGTAGATTGAAGTCACCCATTATAATTGTTTTACCTTTGTTGCACGCATTTCTAATTTCCTGTTTGATGCCATCCCCAACTCCGCTACTACTGTTAGGTGGCCTGTACACAACTCCCACTAGCGTTTTCTGCCCCTTAGTGTTTCACAGCTCTTCCCATATTGATTCCACATCCTCCAATCTAATGTCCTTCCTTTCTATTGCGTTAATCTCCTCTCTAACCAGCAACGCTACCCCGCCTACTTTTCCTTTCTGTCTATCCCTCCTGAATATTGAATATCCCTGGATGTTCAGCTCCCAGCCTTGGTCATCCTGGAGCCATGTCTCCGTGATCCCAACTATATCATATTCATTAATAACTATCTGCACATTCAACTCATCCACCTGTGTCATTAGCCCCTGAACTGCTTTCCACAAGGGCCTGTAATGAATTTGCCTCCTTCTTCACCGACAAAATTCAGAAAATTAGGCAAGCAGTCAGTGCCTCCACATCAGGTGCAGGACATGTGTTGTCCATGTGTCCACTTATAATCAATTCAAATACCATGACACAATTTTATGTTATTAACCATAAAACCTTGGAGGACATTATACAACATTTGAAATCCTCCTCCTGCTGCCTCGATATTCTACCAACAGGCCTTTTCAAAGGTGTATCAAACTGCATGACCTCAGACCTTCTACAGTTGTAAACACATCCCTTCTCTCAGGTGTCTTCCCACAGGCCCTGAAAACTGCTGTTATCAAACCTCTCTTAAAAAAGAAAAACTTAGACACTTCACTACTGAACAATTATAGACCAATATCAAACCTCCCATTTCTCAGCAAAATCATTGAAAAAGCTGTTTTTAAGCAGCTGAACAATTTCATGTTAATGAACAGCTGTTTTGATGTCTTCCAGTCAGGATTTAGACCACACCACAGCACCGAGACGGCTCTTGTTAAGGTCTTCAATGACATTCACTTAAACACAGACAATGGCAAAATTTCAGTCTTAGTATACTAGATCTCAGTGCTGCATTCGACACAGTCGATCACAACATATTACTAGACCGTCTGGAAAACTGGGTGGGACTTTCGGGCACAGCATTAAAATGGTTTGAATCCTACTTGAAGGACAGGGACTACTTTGTGTCTATAGGTAATTACACATCTGAGCGTGCAAAAATTACATGTGGAGTTCCCCAGGGCTCCATTCTGGGGCCTCTTCTGTTTAACATCTACATGCTTCCACTGGCTCAGATCATGAAAAACATCAAAATATGTTGCCATAGTTACGCAGACGACACACAAATCTACATAACAATATCACCAGGAGACTATAGTCCAATACAAGCACTGAGTAGATGCGTTGAGCAAATCAACGATTGGATGAACCAGAGTTTTCTCCAATTAAACAAAGAAAAAACTGAAATAATTGTTTTTGGAGCCAAGGAAGAACGATTAAAAGTTAGCACCCAGCTTCAAATGGTAATGCTAAAAACAACAAACCAAGCCAGAAACTTAGGAGTAGTCATGGACTCAGACCTGAACTTCAACAGCCACATAAAAACAGTTATAAAGTCAGCCTACTATCACCTAAAGAATATATCAAGGATTAAAGGACTTATGTCTCAGCAGGATTTGGAAAAACTTGTCCATGCATTTATCTTCAGCAGGCTCGACTACTGTAACAGTGTCTTTACAGGTCTCCCTAAAAAGTCGATCAGACAGCTGCAGTTAATTCAGAACGCTGCTGCTCGAGTCCTCACTGACCAAAAAAGTAGATCACATTACTCCAGTTCTGAGGTCTTTACACTGGCTTCCTGTCTGTCAAAGAATTGATTTCAAAATACTACTGTTGGTTTACAAAGCACTGAATGGTTTAGGGCCAAAATACATTTCTGATCTTCTGCTTAGCTACGAACCACCCAGACCTCTCAGATCGTCTGGGACAGGTCTGCTCTGTGTCCCCAGAGTCAGAACTAAACATGGAGAGGCAGCATTTAGTTTTTATGCACCACATATCTGGAACAAACTCCCAGAAAACTGCAGGTCTGCTGCAACTCTCAACTCTTTTAAATCTAGACTGAAGACTTTTCTGTTTGTCGCTGCCTTTCAGTAAACAATACAATTTATTAATTACCTATACTGCACTGTAACTTCTATTCCTGGTTTTATTCTATTTTAAATATTTTATTTGATTGCTTTTAATTTTGTAATTATTTTATCTGAATAATCTAATAATCGTTTTACATCTAAATGTCATTTCATACGTGTTTCTTTCCAATGCTTATAATTTTTTATGTAAAGCACTTTGAATTACCTTGTTGTTGAAAGGTGCTATACAAATAAACTTGCCTTGCCTTATTACAAATGCTCCTTGCATTAAGATACAAAGCCTTCAGGCTTGTCTTTACAACACACTTACCCCTTATCCCATAACTAGTGGGATACGGCAAGGCTCGGTGCTGGGACCGCAGCTATTTAC
Organism: Amblyraja radiata; assembly: GCF_010909765.2. Classification (NCBI taxonomy): domain Eukaryota; kingdom Metazoa; phylum Chordata; class Chondrichthyes; order Rajiformes; family Rajidae; genus Amblyraja; species Amblyraja radiata. The sequence continues at coordinate 670,138 of NC_045972.1, forward strand.
TATATGCATTAATGATTCAGATGAAGGGATTAAAAGTAACATTAGCAAATTTACAGATGACAGGAAGCTGGGTGGCAGTGTGAACTGTGAGGAGGATGCTATGAGAATGCAGGGTGGACTTGGACAGGTTGGGTGAATCAGACAGATGAGTTGCCAATACACAGCCAACATCGCAACGCGGCGGATGCTCCCACCCCCCCCACCCGTTCCTAAAGCGTGCGGGCAAGAGTTTTGTCGGGGCAGGTCCACATTGAAGAAGCAATCACTCCCTGGGGCTGCTCATGTGAAGGTGCTAAATTCACCCCTGCCCCCGTCAGAGAGTCAGTCAGTCATACCTTAGCGGTGTGGCGCTCGCTGTGGTTCATATGAAGCTCATTCTCTCTCTTCTGACCGACCGACATCACCCCGATTGTAGCGACTTCATTCGCAGAGCCGGTAATTGTGATTTTGAACAATTTGGTGAAGATTTGTTTATTATACGTTTCTCATTCCTGGAAGATTCAGTTGCATTTTTAGTTTGAAATGCAAGCTGTACCTCCCCCTTTTCATTTAAAATATCAATTGCTGAAATCAATAAAAGAAAACTCATTTTTAATTCCATTACACACACACAACCCTAATATTCGACACTCATTTGTATCAGTTACAATGAGATAGGTTGGGAGAATGGGATTGCACCCTTAACTTGGCAGAGTCCATTGTGTCGTCTGATAATGGCGTCAACCGTAAAACTCAGAGAAGGGTACAAAGTGAGTGGAAAAGGAATGAACTATCTGAGGCCCTGGGTAGACAGAGCCTGCATCTCACAAATACAGGCAAGCCAGCCGCTCCAATAAAACACAGCCACTGAACGGTTGTAATGACTAGAGGTGTGAATGGATGCACCTCATCCTTCAGCTACAAAAGCTGGCAAGCACACCATTGTTGCTTTTAGACTACTTTGTGAATGGATTATTTTCTCTCTCTTTGTAAAGACTTTATTTCTATCAACATTTTGAAAGTCCAACACTTCCAGTTTATAGCTAAATGCAACCCAAACTTTGTATCAAACTACAATGAATAATTGTGGATGTGTAAGCAGGAGGCTTCTGAGAGCAACTTGTAAGCTGACCACTAGCCATCCTGTTTAGTTTAGTTTAGAGATACAGCACGGAAACAGGCCCTTCGGCCTACCGAGTCAGCGCCGACCAACAATCCCCCCCACACCAACGCTATCCTGGCTTATATTCAGTGGAATTTAGAAGGAAGAGATGGGATCTTATAGAAACATATAAAATGACAGTGATGGCTTGAAGGGCCAAATGGCCTACTCCTGCACCTATTTTCTATCTTTAGAGATACAGCGCAGAAACAGGCCCTTCGGCCCACAGAGTCAGTGCCGACCAGCGATCACCCCGCAAATTAACGCTATCTTACACACACTAGGGATAATTTACACATACACCAAGCCAATTAACCTACATACTTGTACGTCTTTGGAGTGTGGGAGGAAACCGAAGATCTCAGAGAAAACCGGTTACGGGGAGAATGTACAAACTCCGTACAGATAAGCAGCTGTAGTCAGAATGAACCCAGATCTCCGGCACTGCAAGCGCTGTAAGGCAGCAACTTTGCCGTTGCGCCACAGTGCCACCATGTTTCTATGTTTCCTAAACACACTGGGGACAATTTACTTTTATACTTAGCCAATTAACCTACAAACGTGTACATCTTTGGAGTGTGGGAAATCTCCGAGAAACCCCACACAGGTCATGGGGAGAACGTACAACTCAGTACAGACAAGCACCTGTAGTCAGGATGGAACTCGGGTCTCTGGCTTTGTGAGGCAGCAACTACCGCTGTGCCAGTGCGCCGCTCCTATTAAAAGACAACTTTCACAAAACTTTGCTCACCTGGCCTTGTCTTTTCCCTCCATCAGCCAGATGCTGGCTCTCCTCTTCAGCAGTAAACTTGGCTTACAATACCCAAATCTGAAGAGAGGTGAAAGACAACAGGGAAATGATCATCAAAGCAGCAGATAAGGGGAAGAACAGAGTTGTCATGGACAAACAACAATACTTATTCGAGGCACACAGACTATGAAGAAAACAGAGCAATACACTAAGTTGACAAAGCCCATCTATAAGGAAAGTAATGGAAATTGAAGACATTTTGCAATGCCTCAAAAAAATTCATGGCGCATTTATATGTTTAGTTTAGAGATAGACAATAGACAATGTGTGCAGGAGTAGGCCATTCGGCCCTTCGAGCCGCCATTCAATACGATCATGGCCACCCAGCTTTGTGTCATCTGCAAATTTGCTAATGCTACTTTTAATCCCTTCATCTAAATCATTCATCTATATTGTAAATACCTGTGGTCCCAGCACTGAGCCTTGCGGTACCCCACGTCACTGTCTGCCATTCTGAAAAGGAACCGTTTATCCCGTCTTTGTTTCCTGTCTGCCAACCAATTTTCTATCCATGTCAGTAACCTACCCCCAATACCATGTGCTCTCATTTTGCCCACTATTCTCTTATGTGGGACCTTATCAAATGCTTTCTGAAAGTCCAGGTACACTACATCCACTGGCTCTCCCTTGTCCATTTTCCTAGTTACATCCTCAAAAAATTCCAGAAGATCAGTTAAGCATGATTTCCCCTTCGTAAATCCATGCTGACTTGGACCGATCCTGTTACTGCTATCCAAATGTGCCGCTATTTCATCTTTTATAATTGACTCCAGCATCTTCCCCACCACCGGTGTCAGACTAACTGGTCAGTAATTCCCTATTTTCTCTCTCCCGCCTTTCTTAAAAAGTGGGATAACATTAGCTACCCTCCAATCCACAGGAACTGATCCGGAATCTATAGAACATTGGAAAATGATCAACAATGCATCCACAATTTCTAGAGCCACTTCCTTAAGAACCCTGGGATGCAGACCATCAGGCCCTGGAGATTTATCAGCCTTCAGTCCCATCAGTCTATTCAACACCATTTCCTGCCTGATGTGAATTTCCTTCAGTTCCTCCGTTACCCTAGATCCTCTGGCCACTAGTACACCAGGAGATTGTTTGTGTTTTCCTTAGTGAAGACAGATCCAAATTACCTGTTCAACTCGTCTGCCATTCCCTTGTTCCCCATAATATATTCATCTGTTTCAGTCTTCAAGGGTCCAACTTTGGTCTTAACTAATGTTTTCCTCTTCACATACCTAAAGAAGCTTTTACTATCCTCCTTTATATTCTTGGCAAGCTTACCTTCGTACCTCATTTTTTCTCCCCGTATTGCCTTTTTAGTTATCTTCTGTTGCTCTATAAAAGTGTCCCAATCCTCTGGCTTCCTGCTCATCTTTGCTATGTTATACTTCTTCTTTTATTTTTATGCTGTCCCTGACTTCCCTTGTCAGCCACGGTCGCCCCTTACTCCCCTTGGAATCTTTCTTCCTCTTTGGAATTAAGTGATCCTGCACCTTCTGTATTATTCCCAGAAATACCTGGCATTGTTGTTCCACTGTCATCCCTGCTGGGGTATCTTTCCAGTCAACTTTGGCCAGCTCCTCCCTCTTAGCTCCATAGTCCCCTTTGTTCAATTGTAATACTGACACTTCCGATTTTTCCTTCACCCTCTCAAATTGGAGATTAAAACTTATTATATTATGGCTCGAATTTCCTGATCAAATCCTGTTCATTATACAGTGCGAAACAGGCCAGCGCCAACCTGTAATCCCCGCATACTAACACAATCCTACACACACAAGGGGCAATTAACATTTATACCAAGCCAATTAGCCTCCAAACCTGTACGTCTTTAGAGTGTGGGAGGAAACCAGAACCTCCTGGAGTAAACCCGGACAGGTGGACAGAACCTGGGGAAATACGTCCAGGAAGGCCCATTGTGTGTGACTGTGGAAGTAAATCCTGTCGGGTAGCAGAATACATCGACTCCCTTCTTAATCCACTGGCACAGCAGCACCTCTACTTCAGACCACGTCACACTCCCTGACTGCGCCACCTGATGTTGTACACTTACATGGACATCCAAGGCCCGTCCACAAACAGAATAGACAGGAACATACAACAGTTAAACATATCTCAGAGCAAAATGCTGACCCTGAAAGACTAGACGAGGCTTTGGTCTAGAAGTGGCCCGGGCGATCAATGTCTTTTCACAGAGAACTGGATGACATTTGGGAATGTCACATTCAGAAACAGAGTCAGAGTCAGAGGAATTCATTCACATCTTTCACATACACCACCAAGGTTAATACCACCACAAACAAAACATTGACTTTCTGGAGTTTCCCTAAACTTGCCGGCCATCTTTCCCTGATGAAGCTGCAGACAAATCAAAACTGGAAGATTGTTGTTGCCCAGTCGTGGACACCACTGGATTGAATTGGCATTAGAGAATGGTGGGCACAGTGATGTAGCTGGTTGAGCTGCTGCCCCACAGCGCCAGAGACTAGGTTTAATCCTGACCTCCAATGCTGTGTGTGGAGTTTGCACGTTCACCCTGTGACCGCGTGTGTTTTCTCCGGGTGCTCTGGTTTTCTCCCACATTCCAAACACCTGCAGGTTTGCGTGTTAATTGGCCTCTGTAAATTGCCCCTAGTGTGCAGGGAGTGGATGAGAAAGTGGGAACTAGTGTGAACGGGTGATAGATGGTCAGCGTGGACTCGGTGGGTTGAAAGGGATGTTTCTAATCTGTATCTCTGAACTAAAATGGTGACCACAAACAAACAGACACCCACAACCTTTTGCGCACAACCAGCCACCGTCCAAAACATACATTCAGAGGGACAGTAAAGACACAACTGATTCACTTCCACCACGTTTACACCACAGGTCTTCGACCAGTCCACCACTGCACTTCACTGCTCTTAAACAGAGGGTGACTTAGGAACGAAGTTGAAATAAATCAAATCAGACAACTTGAAGAGGATAAAAAAACGTAACCATCATTAGTAGAAACAAGGAACTTTAGATGCTGGTTTATACCAAAGATACAAAGCGCTGGAGTAACTCAGGTCAGGAAGCATCTCTGGAGCAAAAGGATGGGTAACGTTTCAGTCAGGATCATTCTGCAAGCCATCATTAATTGATTGTAAATCAGGATGAAGTAAAGCAAAAAAAAAAAAAATGCAGATTCAGGAATTCTGGCAAATCCAAAACTGTGAAATAGCTATTTGCCTGAGATGCTATCCACACCATTGAGTTTGGTCCATATCCCTCCAAACTTTTCCCATCCATGTACCTGTCTAACTTTATCTTAAATGTTGGGATAGTCCCCTCTGGCAGCTTTTTCCATACACACACCACCCTTTGTGTTAAAATGTTACCCTTCAGATTCCTATTAAAATAATTTCCCCTTCACCTTAAGGATGAATCATCTTAATCTGGCAAATTTCCAAACAGGTTGTTTAAAGAATTAGTGAACATCATAATCAGTTATTTCCCAAACTTTAGGAAATGGATTTCCACCTTCTCCACCTGTGGCAATCCTGAAACGGCTGTGAATAGCTGTGTATGGTTCCAGTTTTTCATTCTTTGCTGGGACAACATGCTGGAGGAACTCAGCTCGACAGACACTGCATCTTATCCGCATCCATCTGTTGCTCCCTCCCTGCCTCTCACCTGCTTTCTCTCAGCTTATGGAGAGCAGTTGTGGTCACCCTGAGTGAAGGGGAGAGTGGTGAGGGTGCGAGGTGGGGGGGAGAGAAGAGGAGGGTGTATGGGGAGGAGGGGAGAGTGGTGAAGGGGGGGTAAAGTGGGGGTGAGGGGGGTCATTCTGGCCACAACACACAACCCCCGGGTTCAGGGGCATTTCCGGCGGAAACGAAATGTCCGTCGACGACCCGCACCCGCCCAAACATGGCGAGAAGTGACGTCGTGTCCCGTGGGAATGGCGCCGATTGAAGGGTGAAGCCGGGCTGGACCCCGTCACGTGTCGGGCGAGCAGCTGTTGGGGGGGGAGGGAGGCAGCTTCACTCTTATAGAGGAGCCTCTATAATGTTTGATACAGAGAGGACAGGCTGCAGCCCCTCCCCCTCCATCCCTCCCCAACCACCCCTCTTCCCGCTGCCTGCCCGCCTGCCCCAGTGGACAATGTGTGTGAGGTACAGACAGTGCTGGCCAAAGATCCTATAACGGAGCAAGATAGTTTACTGCTGCCAAATGCAATGGGCTGACGTGTAGTCCGCTACGGAGGGGATCCTGGGCATTTGTCTCCGCACATTTTAGTAACCGGAACCTACCCGACCCGACCCGACTCGCAATGTAATCCAAAGATCTTATAGCAGAGCTCTAGGATCTCTGGTGTAATTCTGTTAGTTCACATCTCTGTTCATTCTTGTCAACAATAACATTTGACTCTGGTAATAATCTTTTTTAATGTTTTTTAAATCATTTCTTTTTAAATGGTTCATATGCTGTGTTTGAGTTGATTTTGTATAGGGTGATTTCACGAAAGGTCACTGGAGCGTAAATCCCCACTCACGTGACCGAAAATTTTAACTGGGGGACAAGCGTCACTTCCGGTACATGTTAGTGGATGGGAAAACACGCACTTTCACACCCGTTAAAAACATCGAAAACGGCCCGTTTTTGAGCTGCAATTAAGTGAGCCAGTCGGGGTGACCGTGAGGAACAGCTACCTAAATTTACAGTCCAAAAAGAAGATAGAAACTAAGGTAAATACAAGAGCGAGCTGAAGGTGTAAAAAAGGCGGAAGTGCTAGCGGACTTTTTTCTTGGAGATTTAAAGATCCAAAATATCGGGAATTATCGCGTTTGCTCGCTGCATTTCATCAAAAGTGGCATTATTGGCTTTGTTATCTTTATTCATTTGTTATATGAAAAGTATTAAAAGTTAGAAACCCGTCAGTAAAATTGCAAAATCGCCCATGGTTCTCAGGTGGGGTTTAACATGCAAAATGAACACGCTTCTGAAGCTCCATTCACCATTTAAATAATCGTAAACTCTCAATGCGTTTGGAAATAAATTTTACTGAGATGCAAGCTTACGATTATTTAAATGGTAAATGTAGCTTCAGAAGCGTGTTCATTTTGCATGTTAAAACCCACCCGAGAACCATGGGCGATTTTGCAATTTTACTGACGGGTTTCTAACTTTTAATACTTTTCATATAACAAATGAATAAAGATAACAAAGCCAATAATGCCACTTTTGATGAAATGCAGCGAGCAAACGCGATAATTCCCGATATTTTGGAGTTTTAAATCTCCAAGAAAAAAGTCCGCTAGCACTTCCGCCTTTTTTACACCTTCAGCTCGCTCTTGTATTTACCTTAGTTTCTATCTTCTTTTTGGACTGTAAATTTAGGTAGCTGTTCCTCACGGTCACCCCGACTGGCTCACTTAATTGCAGCTCAAAAACGGGCCGTTTTCGATGTTTTTAACGGGTGTGAAAGTGCGTGTTTTCCCATCCACTAACATGTACCGGAAGTGACGCTTGTCCCCCAGTTAAAATTTTCGGTCACGTGAGTGGGGATTTACGCTCCAGTGACCTTTCGTGAAATCACCCTATTCCACTTGCACTGTGTAATTCATTCATCTAATCACATGAATGTAATCACACTGTTCACATCTGCAGTATTTACATCTCCACTATAGGATCTTTGGTGCTGCCTCCCTGCCTCCCCCCCTCCCCCCCCCCCCCCTCCCCCCCCTCCCCCCCTTCCCCCCCTCCTCCCCCCCTCCTCCTCCCCCCTCCTCCCCCCCCTCCTCCCCCCCGGCACGTGACGGGGACAATCCGGCTTCGCCCTTTAACCTTCGCCATCCCTACGAGACTCAGCGTCAGTTCTCGCGATGTTTATGCGGCGCGGGAGCGGGTCGTCGATGGACGTTTCCTTTCCCGCCGGAACGGAGGGAGACAGACGGTAGATTTGTTTCCACAAACATCATCTGTTTCTACTAATGATGGGTTGATTTTGGTGAACAAGCGTCAGCACAACATCAATGGCCAATACAAATGAGGGCTGAATACTAAGTTAGTGTCTCTCACTGATAGGTCAGGTTTTTTAAATTTAATCAAAATAAACTTTATTCAGGTAAATAAATATGTACAATACAGGAACCAGGCAAAAAAATAATCTGACCTGCATTGTGAGGCTAAACATACATTCAATGCTGTTTACACAAATCACAGGTCAGGTGTCGCCTCGTTTTGTGGCCTGGAGTTTTTTATTCCCTTCAAGTTGTCTGATTTGATTTGTCTCAACTTCCATCCAGAGACACCCTCTGTCTAAGTGCAGTGAAGAGATTGTGGGGGTCTGGTTGAAGACCTCTGGTGCAAATGTGCTGGAATTGAGTCCAGGGCTGCCAACATTGGGTGAGAGTTGGGAGTGAGAAATTGCGAGAGACCAAGCCTGAGGGAGTGTAGTGACCGGGGAGAGGGTGTGAGGGGAGGGTGTCCCACCCTCCCATTGGTACGGAACTTTTGCATTTTTCAGCTTGAAATTGTGCAATATGGTGCATACTGTAGCGAGTCTTTTAACTTACACTTGAATGCAATATTTATGCTTTAAATTGGATTAGCTATGAATAAGGTTAGACTAAATTACATTCCACAGTAGAGCCCAGGCTCTGATCAACACGTGCAGGACATGAATGATCTCTAGTGTATTCATGTATGGAAATCAGGTTATAATCAAACACTTGGCCCATGTTGGCCAACCTGGGTCACACTGCACACCTGGTACTACTCCTGGCCCTGACTCCAGATGCATACCTTCTCTCATTCCTGTCCCTGAGTCCAGCCTTTTAGCTGCCCCCTTATTCTACCCTTTTCATACCTGCTTAGGTTCCCACTGCTGAACACTTCCCTGGTCCCAGCTTTGACAGCACACCTAGTACTATTCCAGACCTTGACTCTGGATGCACACTTGGCCTTGCTCCTAGCCCCTTTGTACTGACAATATATCTGGCCCACACATAAAGCCCCATATAACCATATAACAATATAACAATTACAGCACGGAAACAGGCCATCTCGACCCTTCTAGTCCGTGCCGAACACGTATTCTCCCCTAGTCCCATATACCTGCGCTCAGACCATAACCCTCCATTCCTTTCCCGTCTATATAACTATCCAATTTATTTTTAAATGATAAAAACGAACCTGCCTCCACCACCTTCACTGGAAGCTCATTCCACACAGCCACCACTCCCTGAGTAAAGAAGTTCCCCCTCATGTTACCCCTAAACTTCTGTCCATTAATTCTCAAGTCATGTCCCCTTGTTTGAATCTTCCCTACTCTCAGTGGGAAAAGCTTATCCACGTCAACTCTGTCTATCCCTCTCATCATTTTAAAGACCTCTATCAAGTCCCCCCTTAACCTTCTGCACTCCAAAGAATAAAGCCCTAACTTGTTCAACCTTTCTCTGTAACTTAGTTGCTGAAACCCAGGCAACATTCTAGTAAATCTCCTCTGTACTCTCTCTATTTTGTTGACATCCTTCCTATAATTAGGCGACCATAATTGTACCCCATACTCCAGAATTGGCCTCACCAATGCCTTGTACAATTTTAACATTACATCCCAACTTCTATACTCAATGCTCTGATTTATAAAGGCCAGCACACCAAAAGCTTTCTTTACCACCCTATCTATATGAGATTCCACTTTCAGGGAACTGTGCACAGTTATTCCCAGATCCCTCTGTTCACATGCATTCTTCAATTCCCTACCATTTACCATGTACGTCCTATTTTGATTTGTCCTGCCAAGATGTAGCACCTCACACTTATCAGCATTAAACTCCATCTGCCATCTTTCAGTCTACTCTTCCAACTGGCATAAATCTCTCTAGACTTTGAAAATCTACTTCATTATCCACAACCCCACCTATCTTAGTATCATCTGCATACTTACTAATCCAATTTACCACACCATCATCCAGATCATTGATGTACATGACAAACAACAGTGGACCCAACACAGATCCCTGTGGACCTAACACAGATCCCTGTGGCACCCCACTAGACTTAACCTATTACGTTCAAGTCCACAGGTGCTTATCTAATGCAGGAATCGTTTATGGGGCACATCACGGAACAAATTATGCATAACAAAATTTGCTCCATTCATTGGCTTCCTTGTTATCTAACATGCTAATTACTTTGTCAAATAAGGCATCAATTGGTTGAACACAATTTCTCAACCATAAAATTATACTCACTCAGCTGTATAAGTATTCTGTTACCATTTCTTTCATTTTCGTAACAAACTGTCCTGAAGTCATTTTCACCTCCAATATTTTCAGTATTTTGCTGTCCTCCTCTCAGCTGGGACTTTTCTGAAATGCAAAGTCCAATAACTATATATTTAACATAGAAACATAGGAAATAGGTGCAGGAGTAGGCCATTCGGCCCTTCGAGCCTGCACCGCCATTCAATATGATCATGGCTGATCATCCAAATCAATATCCCATACCTGCCTTCTCTCCATACCCCCTGATCCCTTTAGCCACAAGGGCCACATCTAACTCCCTCATAAATCCAGCCAATGAACTGGCCTCAACTCCCTTCTGTGTCAGAGAATTCCACAGATTCACCACTCTGTGTAAAAAATGATCTTCACATCTCAGTCCTAAAAGACTTCCCTCATATCCTTAAACTGTGACCCCTTGTTCTGGACTTCCCCAACATCGGGAATAATCTTCCTGCATCCAGCCTGTCCAACCCCTTATAGGCTGTGGGCCGAGCATCAAAAATGTGTCTAGAAATAGGTTTTCGTGACCCAAGTCACCAAACTACATGAAATTTTCCACAGATTTAGATGAAATATAATTGAGAAGGAAGTCATAACTCGTCATTGCCAAAAGTTGCACATTAATTAATTAAACTAATTAGAAAATGAGATTGGGAAAATAAGCGCCATCTAGTGGCCAATGCCCGTATTACACCATGGGCAGCCTATTTCCGTGTTGCAGTCCATTTAAACTATATATTATTATACCAATATACCAAACCTGTTAATATGAATGTTATATATAATTATATTATATAAAAATAATATGATGAATATAGTTGTGAGTGTGTTTGTTTTAATGACACTGTCGCAGAGGTCCTGCTCCTGAACCAGCCTAATTAATGGATTAGGGCAGTTCTTGTGGGTTCCTCCCTTTACTGAACCCCACTGACTGCCAGTGTGCAGAGTGGGGGTGATGGCCATAGTGGGACTGTGGCAGTGCCAGGCTGGCATGTTCCAGTCGCTTTAATAGGAAATTAAATGAGACTGCAGCAGATGTCCCAGGTTTTAAGGGCTCATGAACCTGCCTAATTAAAGGGTCAGGACAGATCCTCTAGGTTTCCCCATTTACTGAACCCCGCTGACTGCCAAAGTGGGGAGAGTGGGGGTAACTGCCATAGTGGGACTGGGGCAGTGCCAGGCAGGCATGTTCCAGTCGCTTTAATAGGAAATTAAATGAGACTGCAGCAGATGTCCCAGGTTTTAAGGGCTCATGAACCTGCCTAATTAAAGGGTCAGGACAGATCCTCTAGGTTTCCCCATTTACTGAACCCCGCTGACTGCCAAAGTGGGGGTAACGGCCATAGTGGGACTGGGGCAGTGCCAGACCTGTAAGAGACCTGTCTTATTTCTGATGTAATTGTCACATCCTGGCCAAGAATCGAATGCTCTGATGTTCACTCGATGAATATTCATTTTAAGCTACAATGAGCTTATATTTATGTTTTAGACCCCCCCCCCCCCCCCCACGATGGTGCCTTTGCAAATGAGGGCTATTACCTTTGACCTAAAAGAACCCTAAAAGTGTTGCATTGTTTATCTCTAGTTTGTGTCTGTGTCTGTGTATGCCTTTCAAACGTGTATCTGTGGATGTAAGTGTGTATGTACGTGTGGATGGATGGATGTATGTTTGGATGTGTACATGTATGTGCGTGTGAATGGATGTGTGTGTGTGCGGATTTATGTGTGCATGTATGTGTGTGTTTGCATGCATGGAAGTGTGCGTATGGATGGATGTGTGTGTGTGTGGATGTGTGTGTGTGTGGATGTGCGTATGTATGTATGTGTGGATCGGTGGGTGGATTGTCGCAGTAATTCACCGGCACGCCATTATCATAAGTAATTCACTCATTGTTTAAATAATTTGACCAGTGAAACGATCCACATTAAATTAAAACTTTATAGTATCATTTTTTTCCACAATTTATTTCTTTTGTGTACTTTGAACATTTACAAATGATGCAATGCGCTGGTCGGACATGCCTGCGGTCAGTGTGCTCGACAGTTGCTGTTTGTTGACTATGACTTGTCATGGATCGAAGCAGTCTCTTTGGGGCCGACTCATCTGCTTCACCATCAGGAACTGCCTCTTGAGGTGATTCACCTGCTTCAGGCTTTTCAGCGTCTTGAACTCAATTGAAAGAGGAAAAAGAAAACAGAAAAGGAATGAAAAGTAAAATAAATCAACATCCTCAAATATATCTTTTCATTTTTCAAAGTAACATCATATGACTGTAAGTAAAAAGATTTGTTGTTTGGGTCCTATCATTACCATTCTTCCTTCTAGACTTTGCTATCGCTCGATTTATTGTTGTTATGTTGCAGAAGTGACGATAGCACTCTGCATGATAACCCGGGATACACTGCTGCCTCCTAATAATAGAAGATAATATGTGTCAGGGTGTATTTTACATCTTTTTATGTTTTATATTATGTAAGACAATATCAACATATCAATGAGGAAATTAAACATGTATGCATGTCCAGGTAGATGGGATGGCAAGTCTGCAAATTATCAAATTAGTGTTCATTAAAGCACAGTGCATGTCCACACAAAACAAATTTGTGTGGACAGGCTCTGAAGAGTGGAGGGGCAGAAGCTGCAGAAAAAAAAATCTCATATTACTTAGGTCTACATAGACTTCAATTCATAAAATGTCAATCTCTTCTTAATGTCAATGAGACTTACACTGTAAATTACTGCCATAGATAAGACTTCAAGTTCAAGTGCAGGAGCAGAGGGTGCAGAATAGCTAGAGAAAGAAACATCTCATAGTACCTAGGTCTGCATGGACTTCCATTAATAAAGTGTGAACCTCTATTTAATGTCAATGAGACTTACACTGTAATTTACTACAATTGATAAGTTATTTCAAGTTTAAGTAGAGGCTACAGAAAAAAATATCTCATAGTCATTAAGTCTGCATGGACTTCAATTCATAAAATTTCAACCTCTTCTTAATGTTAATGAGAATAACAATAGGTTACTACCATAGAAAAACTAGTTCAAGTTCACATATCACTAATTCATTTCTACAGAAACATCAACCATTTCTGACCATTTCTCACTGCAATGGAAGCCTATAAAGTGCGATCAATATCCCTCCGTTTTTCTCCCGTGGTCGGGGGCTGGAAACGGCCGCTACATGACTGTTATGGATACATATAGTTTAGGCCCTCAACTTCATGAATGAATGAATGAATGAATGAGTATGTGAGTGTGAATGAATGAATTTATTCACATTATAAAAGGGTGCAATTAAATTAATTAAAGTCCATACAGATAGATTTTCATAAATTCAGGCTTTAGATCTTACCTTTGATTCCTGGCTGTCTTCTTTGTGTTCCAGCACCTCAGCAGCGACTTTGCTTTCAAGGCTTTCTTCCACTTAGCAGCACATTCTTCAGCCTTTTTAATGCTTTTCTCACTAAATTCAATTACCCTGCTGCAAGTTTCCACGACATGTATTCCACAGAACAACAAATCGGAATCTCCAGTAAAACAGGCATCTGTAGAGGCACCCTCAGCCATTTTGTGTGCTAGCCTGAAGCAAAGCGCGTGATTGGCCAACTGGCAGACAACTCAATGTTAAACGTGCTTTGATTGGACTAAAAATTACCTCACGCGACCACGTTTGGTCGCGCTAGATGCATGCAATCGCATGCTGGTGGGACAGGCCCTTAAGTCAGTTGCTTTTAAACTCTTGTATATCACAATTATTTCTGCTGCTGCTGCTACTGCTGTCTACAAACTTACTAAGAGAGAGAGAGAGCAAGGGGTGAGAAAATAGTACGAGTGCATAATTCTCTGAAAGTGATAACACACACAGATAAGACATACAGGATGATGAAGAAGTAGCAGCAGCAGTTTGTCAAGCTTGCCTACCTTCATCAACAATTGGGACATCATGTTAGAGAGCTGTACGAAAGATGTTGGTGTGTGTGCGTGTGGGACAATTCCTGAAATAGAATCCCAAATTTCCTGGAATTTGATGGTATTTCCCGGCCTGGTAAGCCTTCCCCAACAGCGCACATGCGGATACCAGGCCCACTGCACGCGCAGGGAGATGGCATTAATTTGCATCCCTACACTGGCGCCATTTTCAATTGTGACACGGCTGACGAGCCCCCCGCACCAGCACAGGCGCAGATGGTCATAAATATACATACTTTTTCCCCCCAAATCATCCAGTGGGCCAGATTGGACCCGTTTGCGTAACGATGTTACAAAACCTACCTTCAGCTGCGCTCCAGATCTGCCACTGGCTGTGTGTGCGACTCCGGAGCCTTTGATGGGGGTGGGCGGGATTAAAATGCAGGCTTGTTGGACAGGGATTTCCTCGGGCTGCTAGTTGATGAAGAATAATCGATCAGACTTCCGTTCCCATTTTTTTTTTTTTAAATCGCTGGACAATTTAATCGCTGGATTAAAGTAAAAAGCGACTTCTAACGCCCTCAACACCTTCAACGTCACGGATCGCAATATCAGGACAAAACAAAAGGTAAGTCGTATCTTTAACATATAATCTTGCTTCTTGGGGTGGCTTTAGTCTAATTTTACGATGTGAAAATGTTACTTGGGCCCCATACGAATCAGTCGTGTCTTCCCTGCCGATATGGGCTTCAAATTCACGGCAACGGCAACGTTCCAATCGATCACATTCCAGAAACACTCATTCTCAAGATGATTAAAATTCTTTTTTTTTTGGACAATCATGTCATAAGAGCATTAAATCATCTATATTTTGTTATTGTCTATCCATAATTAATATTTTTATACTAAATATCCACAACAGTTTTAGTCACATGTATTGTGCAAAAAATAATAATTTTGATTATATTGAGAGTAGATGTTTCTAGATTAATTTATGGGAATAAAACATGAAATTCCTTCCGTTTGGCATATAAGTTCATGACAACGTGAGATTTAAAAATCATGTTATATTGTGAATTCTTGTGTGAATGGGATCAGTTTGTTATTTGGATACTTAGGCTATTTAAACATTTTAGCCATTTCTTAAGAAATGGATAGATGTTTAGATCTAGTAATTTAGATGAATTTAGATTGATTAGATGAATTTAATTGATTTGATGAAACTGATGAATATGAATTGTTTGTTGGGTATTTACTATTTGTTTTAGCGTTTAACTTTATCATTTCTACCTTTTTTCTAAAACTGCAAAAAAATAACTTGTTTCTGTTAATGCTGTTCAGTGGGTTTTTTTCCTTTACATTTTAAACGGATGTCTCCGAAGAAGAAATGCAAAATTGTCAATCCAAATGCCCAGCAAAAGAGACTGATTTAGACAGCATTCGCAGAGATTATCCGAATTTGGACTACTCCAAATGTGATGATCTACAGAACATTCTTAATGGGAAAGTAGTGGGCAGAAAGGCATGTCATGCGTGGTTTGAAGAGCAAAAACTTGTAGTTTACAATGCCAAAATTGAAAAGATGAGGAAAAACAAGGTGTACAGAGTTGCTTATTGGTTACAATCTGAGGAGTATGATGATGCTACTGATTATTATATGCCAATGTACCAGCTAGCAACTGATCTTCTCCATAAAGACTTAGTTTATTGCTAGACATTGTAATTTATTTACCTATCTGTTACGGACTTACAGCATATAATACAATAATATTAAAGTCCTGATCTTGAGAATATCACATTTTTGAATTTTCAAGGCAGTCTGGGTGTTTATTACTATTACAGTCAATTTTGTAATTAGCTACAATTACGTAACTAACTAATTATATGCTTTAAATTTAGGTCATCCAAGTAAGATGTTTTATATTTGTTTCCGAATGCTTCAATCTATAATAACTGAAAATGTCATTCAGTTCTCTTAATTTTTAAGAAAGTTATGGGCTTTTGACTGGCCTCGATCACAGCTTTTGTGTTAAGTCAATGGAAATGCTAATTTCCGAGTATGAAAATGACCATAACCTTTTTAATACTGAAGATATGAAAGTGAATTGGGTATCAAATTAAAGTTATTTTTATGCTTTATCTGATGGGATAAATTACAGGCTTGATTTTTAGAATCTCAAATTTTGTAACATTCATGCTTTGCGTCTCCCCGCGCGTGCAGTGTGCCCGGTATCCGCCGTGCGCAGTTGGGGCAGCAGTCACACATGCGCAGTGGGGGAAGGCTTTCCGGGTGACCGGGCCGAGAAATTTCCCCAAATTATTTAATTTTCCTAAAATTACCAGAAGACAACCAGAATATCCCGAATTTTGGGTAATTTCCTTCAAAGTGGAAACGCAGTGTGAGTGGCCATTGTGATGTGACGCGGGCTTTGACTAGACCAATCGCTGACTTGTGTCGCTGACTGACAAGGAGCGGGACCAATCTCGGCCCCGGATATCACCAGAAGTCCCGCCTCTGACACAGCGGAAATGCACTGACCAATCAGGGAATCTGACCAATCACAATCTGTCTCGGATCAGCATCCAATCACAGCGCCATTTATCTCCAAACTAGACATTAAAACATGAGCCCAGACTAAAAGATTTCCTTGTAAATTCACAGTATATTTATTGATATCCAACTCATGTGGCTCAGCATCAATGTGGTACAATATCACACAGACAAATTTGCACAAACTCATCTAGAACATGGAGATTTTTTTTTTGCTTCAAGCGTTTTTTTAGTAATGTGGTCGGGGTATCGACCCGCGAGAGAGATCTAGAGGAGAGACCTAGAAACAGAGGAAATTGGTGCTGATGTAGGCCATTCAGCCCCTCGAGCCACCCCTCTCTTTATCACCCTCTCTCTCTACCCGCCCCCCCCCCCCTCTCCGTTACCTCCCTCTCTCTATCTCCTCTCTACATCCATTCGAAAGGGGGGAAGTTTGAACAAGCTCGGGGTCGCAGAGCGAATCACGGATATAAGAACTGAACAGTGACCAGCGTCCGCTGACCCTCAATAAAAAACTCAGTTGCTGCACACCCCACCTCATTTACTCCCCTATCCGCGCGGTATCTCTAAACTAGTGTGTGAACAGGCGATCGCTGGTCGGTGGGCCGAAGGGCCAGTTTCCGCGCTGTATCTCTAAAACTAAATTTCTCTTTCTCTCTACCCTTGAGCAGGGAACCGTGAACTCTCTCCCCGTAAAAGGATAAAGACTAAGCAGTGGAATTTTAGTTTAATGAAAACCATTTAATCTCATACACGCTCCCTCTATCTTACTCTCTCACAATCTCTCTCTCTCTTGCTCGCACACTCCCTCTCCCTCTCTTCTCTCTCGCCCCTCTCTGCACCATCTCATCTCTCTCTCTCACGCAGGTGTACACACTCACACTCACCAGCAAAGGTGAGCAGCAGTAGTATGATAATCCTGGGTGACATTTCACCGCATTGATCCCAAGTTTCCCTCCTCAATAGCTGGGAATATTTCAAACAGTTTATACCTCCATTTATGTCCTTTGCTACTTTCATTTTCACTCTGCGCGTTTCAGGAAGAGTTTAAAACGTGAGAGTGTGTGCGAGTGTTAAACCTGTCTGTGGGAGAGAGAGAGGGGGAGATAGAAAGGGGGGAGATAGAGAGGGGAGAGAGGGAGAAGAGAAAGGGAGGAGAGGGAGGAGGGTGGGGAAGAGAGGGAGAGAGGGGGAGAGAGAGAGGGGAGGGGGTAAAGTGAGGGGGGAGAGAAGGGAGGGAGAGAGGGACCACTATTCTTGATTTTAAACTGTATTATGCTTTTGTATGTAATTGTGCTTTTGGAAGCACATTACTGTGCTTTTGTATGTAATTTTTGTATGTAATCATTCTCTCCCTCTCACTCTTTCTCCTACTCTCCCCTCTCTCTATCCTCCCTCCCTCCTCTCTCTCTCCCCCTCTTTTTTTTAATGTACCAACATTTTTTGTACAGCTCTTGTACCAAGTCTCGTACTCAATGCTCTGACTGATGAAGACAAGTTTGACAAACTGCTTCTTCATCACCCTGTTTATCACTTTCAGAGAATCATGCACTCGTACTATTCGGGGGTCTCTGTGTCCTCCTACAGGCTCTGCTGCCATTTCCAGTGTAAGTCCTGCTGCTGCTGCACTGATTTAACTTCCCACTTTGCACTTGTCCAAGTTAAATTCAATCTGCCATTATTCCTTGGCTCACATTTCCAGTTGATCCAGACCCTGCTGCAATTTCAGAAAGTCAGGCTTCCTTTTAAAGTCCTGTACATCACAGATTTTGCTGCTGCTGCTGTCTACAAACTTACTGAGAGAGAGAGAGGGGGAGAGAGAAAATAGTACGTGTGCATAATTCTCTGAAAGTTATAACACACAGATAGACAGACAGCGGGGTGATAAAGAAGCAGCAGCAGCAGTTTGTCAAGCTTGCTCGCCTTATTCATCAGTCAGAGCATTGAGTGCACGAGTTAGTTGGGACAGACATCATGTTAGAGAGAGCTGTACGAAAGATGTCGGTGTATGTGTGTGTGTGGCGGGGACAATACTTGGGTAGTGTGGTGTGCTATTCTGGTCACCATAACTACTAGAAGCTTTCGGTGTGAGATGTGTGAGGTGACCCGCAAACTGGAGGAACAGCACCTCATGGCTGGCGAAAAGATGAATTTATTAGTGCTGGAGTGTGGGAGCGTTTCTGTGTGAGTTTCTTAGCAACGGGAGTTTGATACCAGGAGATCATCCTTCGCAACAGAAGCCTGTTGGCAGTAGGCCTTCCTTGACAACAGACTGGGCATTCTCTAGCAACAGCAGCCTGACTCCAGTAGGCCTTTACTTGACAGGCTCCGAGGCCCATAACTTAGGCCAAGTGTAGGATGAAATGCACGCCTAGTCTAGATATAAGGAACAGCAGATGCTGGTTTACAAAAAGAGCCACAATCTCCTGGAGTAACTTGCACCTCCGAAGAGCATGGACAGGCAACATTCTAGGTCAAGACCCTTCTTCAGACTGCTTGGTGTGGGGGGTGGAGAAAGTTGAAAAGGAGAGGTGGGAGTGGTCGCCTTAGATTCCCTTCCCTCTACAGATGCGGCCTGACCCACTGAGTTCCTCCATCGCTTTAGAGGGAATGGACAGACGATGTTTTGAGTCAGGACCCTTCTTCAGACTGATTGGAGAGGGTGGGGGGAGGAAGCTGAAAAAGAGAGATGGGGGCTGGACAAAGCCTGGCAAGTGATAGGTGGATACAGAATGTTGGAGTAACTCAGCATCTCTAGAGAGAAGAAATGGGCGATGTTTCCGGTTGGGACTCTTCTTCAGAAGTGAGCGAGATACAAGAAACTGCAGATGCTGGAATCTTGCATGGAACACAATTTAGTTAGATGCACAGAATCTCTTGCCCAGAGTGGGGGAATCGAGGATCAGAGGTCATGGGTTCAAGGTGGAGGGGAATCTGAGGGGTAATTGAGGGGCAGTAAGGGTGGTGGGTGTGTGGAACAAGCTGCCAGATGTTGAGCCTGGGACTATCCCAACGTTTAAGAAACAATTAAGACAGGGACATGGATAGGACAGGTTTGGAGGGATATGGACCAAACGCAGACAGGTGGGACTACCGTAGCTGGGACATGCTGGACGGTGTGGGCAGGTTGGGCCGAAGGGCCTGTTTGCACACTGTATCACTCTATAACACGAAATGCTGCAGTAACTCGGCAGGTCCGGCACCATCTGTGGAGAACACGGATAAGTGACATTTCACAGTGTGCTGGAGTAACTCAGCAGTGCAGGAATGGGTGACATTTCGGGTCGAGACTGAAGAGGGTCTCGATCTGAAACATTACCTATTCCTTCCAGCATTTTGTGTCTACTTAAACAGCGCCTATCCACGTGGCGGTGTGCCAGCAGGCTAGAGGAGCGGGCAAAGGCCTTGCCACAGAGCGGGCAGGTGAAGGGGCGCTGGCCGGTGTGGACTCGCCGGTGCTCCAGCAGGTGGTTAAGGTGGGTGAAGCCCTTACCACAGGACGGGCAGGGGAAGGGACGCTCACCGCTGTGGGTACGCCGGTGCTGCCACAGACTGGACATGTGGGTGAAACCCTTGCCACACTCAGCGCACATAAAGGCTCTATCTCCGGTGTGTATCCGCTGGTGCTCCCGCAGCCCCCGTGCGCTCTTGAAACACTTGCCGCAGTGGGAGCAGCTGCTCACCAGCGTGGGCCCGCCGGAGATGCCACAACCCCCGTGAGCTGACAAAAGCCTCACCGCAGTACGGGCGGCCGCAGGACTGGCCACTGGTGTGCATGCGCTGATGAGACAGGGCGTGGGAGGCCTTGGCAGAGCGCTAAACACACAACGGGCTGGGGATGGGATGGTCGCCGGCGTGTACACGCTGGTGGAACAGCAGGTTGGAGGAGTTGGAGAAGCCCTTGCCGCACTGGGCGCAGGTGTAGGGGCGCTGGCCGGTGTGGGTGCGCTGGTGCTCCAGCATGCTGTCAGAGCGGGTGAAGCCCTTGCCGCAGTCGCTACAGGTGTAGGGCCGCTCCCCGGTGTGCAGACGCCTGTGCACCTTCAGGTTCGTGGACGACTTGAAGCCTTTGCCGCAGTCGGAGCAGGTGAAGGGCCGCTCACTGCTGTGCACCCGCCGGTGCCGTCGTAGCCCTGACAACCAGGCAAAGGTCTTGCCGCAGATGGAGCAGCCATAGGGCTTCTCACCCGTGTGCATCCGCCGGTGGATCTTCAGCTCTTGTGCCCTTTTGAAGTCCATGCCGCAGTCAGAGCAGCCAAAGGGCCTCTTGCCGGAGTGCACCTGCTGGTGGGACAGCAGCTTAGAGAAGTGGGTGAAGCCCTTGCCGCACTGGCTGCAGGTGTAGGGGCGCTGGCCAGTGTGGGTGCCCCGGTGCTCCAGCAGGCTGTTGGAGCAGGTGAAACCCTTGCCGCAGTCCCTGCAGGTGTAGGGCCGCTCCCCGGTGTGCAGCCGCCTGTGCACCTTCAGGATCGTGGACGACTTGAAGCCTTTGCCGCAGTCGGAGCAGGTGAAGGGCCGCTCACTGCTGTGCACCAGCCGGTGCCGTTGTAGCCCCGTCAACCAGGCAAAGGTCTTGCCGCAGGTGGAGCAGCCATAGGGCTTCTCGCCCGTGTGCACCCGCCGGTGCAGCTTCAGCTCCTGCGCCCCCTTGAATTCCTTGCCGCATTCGTAGCAGTCGAAGGGGCGTTCACCCGTGTGAACCCGCCGGTGGGTCTCCAGCCGGCTCGGGTACTGCCAGGTCTTGCCACACACGTCGCACTCATAACGCTTCTCTTTATTGTGCCCCGTCATGTGGTCCTCCACCGAAGCTTGGACCCTCGAAGCTCAGCCCGCACATCGAGCAGATGCGGGGTCTCACCGGCGCCCTATGGCCGCTCACGTCCCCGTCTCTCCGTCCACAGCAACGGCTCCCAAACCCTGCAGGACGGGAACACAGAGGGTCAACAAGCTGGTAAACAGGACATTACTAACGCCTGAACATTACTAGTGCTCGAAGTGGGGGGGGGGGGTGCGGCGGGGGGCAGGGGGGGGTTAGAGTGGGGGGGGGTGATAGTGGGAGGGGTGAGGGGAGGGAGAGAAGGGGGGGGGGCGCACCGACCAGGAGGCGCTGAGCATCCAGGCACAGCATCGAGCCGCACATCTGCCACACGCACGACCAGCACCCTGACGTCACCCCAATCCGAGGGGGATGCCGGCAAAGCACACGGTATTGGGGGTTCAGTATTGATGTGGATAGAGAACTGGCTGGCAGACAGGAAGCAAAGAGTCAGTGACTAGTGGGGTATCGCAAGGCTCAGTGCTGGGACCCCAGCTATTTACAATATATATTAATTATTTGGACGAGGGAATTGAATGCAACATCTCCAAGTTTGCGAATGACACAAAGCTGGGGGGCAGTGTTAGCTGTGAGGAGGCTGCAAGGTTACTTGGATAGGCTGGGTGAGTGGGCAAGTGCATGGCAGATGCAGTATAATGTGGATAAATGTGAGGTTATCCACTTTGGTGGCAAAAACAGGAAAGTAGACTATTATCTGAATGGTGGCCGATTAGGAAAAGGGGAGATGCAACGAGACATGGGTGTCATGGTACACCAGTCATTGAAAGTAGGCATGCAGGTGCAGCAGGCAGTGAAGAAAGCGAATGGTATGTTAGCATTCATAGCAAAAGGATTTGAGTATAGGAGCAGGGAGGTTCTACTGCAGTTGTACAGGGTCTTGGTGAGACCACACCTGGAGTATTGCGTACAGTTTTGGTCTCCTAATCTGAGGAAAGACATTCTTGCCATAGAGGGAGTGCAGAGAAGGTTCACCAGACTGATTCCTGGGATGTCAGGACTTTCATATGAAGAAAGACTGGATAGACTCGGCTTGTACTCGCTAGAATTTAGAAGATTGAGGGGGGATGTTATCGAAGCTTACAAAATTCTTAAGGGGTTGGACAGGCTAGATGCAGGAAGATTGTTCCCGATGTTGGGGAAGTCCAGAACAAGGTTAAAGATAAGTGGGAAATCTTTTTGGACCGAGATGAGGAAAACATTTTTTACACAGAGAGTGATGAATCTGTGTAATTCTCTGCCACAGAAGGTAGTTGAGGCCAGTTCATTGGCTGGATTTAAGAGGGAGCTAGATGTGGCCCTTGTGGCTAAAGGGATCAGGGGGTATGGAGAGAAGGCAAGTACAGGATACTGAGTGGATGATCAGCCATGATCATATTGAATGGCAATGCAGGTTCGAAGGGCCGAATGGCCTACTCCTGCACCTATTTTCTGTTTCTATCACCCGGTGATTGGCGCTGAGTCAAGTGGGAGGCGGCATGCATCATGGAAAGAAGCAAAGATCCTATAGCGGAGCAAGATAGCTTACTCCTTCTGCTATAGGATGTTTGGAAAGAAGGTCACAGAGTGCTGGAATAACGCAGCGGGTCGAGCAGCGTCTGTGGGGAACGTGGCCTTCCGCCGCCGCCAGGGGGCGCTACAGTCGGAGGACCAGAGGCGCTGCACAGTGGCCTCCCGACGCCAAGAGGGCGCTGCACGGGGAGGACTAGAGGCGCTGCATCGAGCCCTTCAATAGACAGGGGTCGCTGCAGACAGAGAAACGAGAAACGTTGCGCCGCGGCCTCCTGACGCCAGGTCGGAGCTGCAGTCGGAGGACCAGAGGGCGTCCAGACCTGACTTTCCCTCGCCCCGCCCGCCTCGGGTCGCCCTCGGGAAGCGAGGAAGGGGTGGGAAAAGGACGCAGGCCGAGTGGCGGCGCCTGATCCCACCTGAGCTCCCGGCGCTGTGAGGGAAGTCTCCTCCTGTCACGACGCACCGGTCCGCCTCACGTGACCGGCGACCATGTCCCGCCCCCCACTGACGGGCAGCGCCAGCGGCCAATTGGAGTAGGTCCCACCGCCCCCGGCCTCAACGTCACAACGCACCAGGTCCCGCACCCCCACCGCATGTGACCGCGTCCTAGGATAGGTCAAGCCGTAGCCCCGCCCCTCGTTAACACTGCGCCCTCCGCCAATCGGAGCCGCCCATCCCGCCCTAGCAACGGTTGCCTTGGCGCGGCTGGCCCGCCCCCGCGGTTCCTGCACCACGTGGGGGGGGGGGGGGGGGCGGGAAGGGGAAACAATCACAGCAGCTGCAGAGACTGGAAACCTGAGATAAAACCGCCAGGGGGGGCCAGACTACAAAATGCTGCAGTAACTCAGCGTCTCTGGAGAGAAGGAATGGGCGGCATTTCAAGGTTGAGACCCTTCCTCAGTCGCAGGAGAGATATAGACGGTGTAGTGGAAAGCTTTTACATAGAAACATTGACAGTAGATGCAGGAGTAGGCCGTTCGGCCCTTCGAGCCAGCACCACCATTCACGGTTTCACGGCAGTCGGGTCCGTACTGTTGCTACGCTACTCCAACTGGATTACACGCGATGAACTGCAGGTAGGCACTAACCATAGTTTCCAGCGTAGCGGGCCCGTTAAAACCCGCTGAAATTGTCAATTTTTGCGCTGTGAATAATTATGGAAATCGGGATAAGCGTGAGAGACATTTAGCCTACTTCAGAATTCCAAAAGTGAGGAGAAATGACGGCAGATAGAAGCGAAAGCTGAAGGGACAACAGCCAGAGTACTTGGCGAACATTGGCCGTTTGCTCACTGCATTTCATCAACTAGGGCATTATTTGTGTTTTTTCTTGATTCCTTTGGCATCTAAAAAGTTTCAGAAGTGATCAATCTGGCTGTATAATTTTTAAATCGCCCATGGTTCTCAAGTGGGTTTTTACATAAAAAAAGAAAACTCCTCTGAAGCAAAATTTACAGCAAGATTTATCACTTCTGTGACATATTAGATACCAAAGGAATCAAGAAAAATCACAAATAATGCCTTACAGTTGATGAAATGCAGTGAGCAAATGCAATAATTTCCAATATTTGCCGATATCTGCACGGCCAATGTTCGCCAAGGACTTTTGCTTCTCTTTACCTTCATTTTGCTTCACTTTTGGAATTCTGAAGTTGGGTACATGTCTCTCACACTTACCCCGACTTACACAATTTTTTACAGCGCAAAAATTCAACATTTGGGCGTTTTTTAACAGGTAGGAAAATACGCGTTTCTTGCATTAATAACATATACCGGAAGTTACGGATGTCCTCCAGATAGATTGAGCGGCTCCATGCATCAAGCCCTATGACCCAGTGACCTTACGTGCACACCCCCTATATGATCATGGCTGATCATCCACAATCAGCCAGTTCCTGCTTTCTCCCCATATTCCTTGATTCCGTTAGCCCGAAGAGCCGAATCTAACTCTCTCTTAAAAACATTCCAGGGCTTTCAACATTGGGTGAGAGTTGGGAGTGAGAAATTGCGATAGACCAAGGCCAAAGGCGCGTAGCGACCGAGAGGGGAGGGAGGGTGTGGGAGGGGGGTACTCCCATGGTACGGAACTTTTGCATTTTTCAGCATTAAATTGTGCAATCTGGTGCATAATGTAGTGAATCTTTTAACATACACTTGAATGCAACATTTATGCTTTAATCAGTCAGAATAACAAAATGCCGTTTATTGTCATTTACACATAGGTTCAAACGAAATTACGTTTTCTGCAGTCATAAGAACAAAAAAACCTAAACACACAATTAACATAATTCCACACAAACATCTATCACAGTGAATCCCCAAACACCTGCTCACTGTGATGGAAGGCAAAAGTCTTATCTCTTGCCTGTTCTCTGTTCTTATTCGTCTCCCGCAGTCAAGCAGTCAAACTGCTGCATCGAGCTGATCGAGATTCTTGATATTAGATGTTGGAGTCCCCCGGAGGGTGATGGTGAGTCCCGTGGCTGTTCAAGCCACGCTGGGCGGTGTACGTTGCCGCTCTGGGTCGATTTAACCTCCTCGATTCGTGCGGGTGAAGTTTGCCGCTGCGGGAGCTCCGAAAAGCAGACTCCCAACAGGGACCCGCGAGCTCCCGATGTTACCGTCCACAGGCCTGCAACTGGAGCCTCCGAGCTCCGAAGTCGGGTCACAACGCTCCGCACTCCGAAGTCAGCCAGCTCCGCAATGGTGAGTCCGCAGGCTCCGCGACTGGAGCCTCATGTCGATTCCGGTTGGAGGCCGCTGGCTCCACGATGTTAGGCCCAACTACAACGGAGGCTCGACAAGGAAAAAGTCGGGTACCCGTACAGGGAAGAGATTAAAACGTTTCTCTCCCCCCCCCCCCCCCCCCCCCCCCCACATATATACAACTAAAAATAATATAAAAACTAAAACCAAGCCATCCACTTAACAGGACAAAAAGAAAAAAAAGACAGACAGACTGCAGAGGCCGCTGCCGCGAGGCGCTGCCACCTTGCCCCAATACCATTGGGACAAGATTTTATTTTGGATTAGCTATGAATAAGGTTAGGCTAAATTACATTCCTAAATACACTCCACAGTAGAGCCAGGCTCTGATCAACAGATGCAGCACATGAATGATCTCTAGTGTATTCATGTATGGAAATCAGATTATAATCAAGCACTTGACCCATGTTGACCAACCTTGGTCTCACTGCACACCTGGTACTGATCCTGACTCCAGATGCATACCTTCTCTCATTCCTGACCCTGAGTCCAGCCTTACACCCAGCCCCCTATTCTACCCTGATTAAAGCTGCTTACCTGCTTAGGTTCCCAGTGCTGAATACTCCCCATTGTCCCAGCTTTGACTGCACACCTAGTACTATTCCAGACCTTGACTCTGGATGCACACTTGGCCTTGCTCCTAGCCCCTCTGCACTGACAATATATCTGGCCCACACATAAAGCCCCATATCTGACCCCCTGGACTTAACCTATTACGTTCAAGTCCACAGGTGCTTATCTAATGTGGTAATCTTTTATGGGACACTTCACAGACCAAATTATGGATAACAAAATTTGTTACATCCATTGGCTTCCTTGTTATCTAATATGCTAGTTACTTTGTCAAAGAAGTCATCAATTAGTTGAACACAATTTCTCATCCATAAAATTATACTCGCTCAGCTGTATAAGTATTCTGTTACCATTTCCTTTATTTTCCTAACAAACTGTCCTGAAGTCATTTTCACCCCCAATATTTTCAGTATTTTGCTGTCTTCCTCTCAGCTGGGACTTTTCCGAAATGCAAAGTCCAATAACAATATATATTTAATCAATAATCTTCTATTTAATGTGATCTTGAGAGCACATAATATTTTCCGTGGTATTCATAACACAACAATGATAAAAAGAGCTTTGTTTTGATTGCACCTACAAACATGCATACATTATCATATTACAGTTAATATGTACCGAGGGCAAATTTTTGTTCCAATGCTCCCCATTCCCATTTACTTTTACATTGAAGTAATTGAAATCCAAGTGAAGTTTAAATGGCATCAGAAAAATAAAACCTCCGGAATGGATGATATTCATTACATGGTTGATTGGAGTCAATATCAGCACAATTATTATATATTAAACTTTGAATCTTCAGATGTCCTGGTTCAAGCTAAAACTAAAGACAAATAATAACCTCCTCACACATTCCCCTGCAACTATCTCTGTCACTTCTCTAAAATATGCCCCTTCTTTGAACAAGCTCTTAAACATCGCATCTGAATGATAACGAGGGATAAAATTGGTCCATTCGAGAGTCAGAGTGGGCAGCTATCTGCAGAGCCAAAAGAGATGGGGGAGATATTGAACAATTTCTTTTCTTCGGTATTCACCAAGGAGAAGGATATTGAATTATGTGAGGTAAGGTAAACAAGTAGTGTAGCTATGGATACTATGAGATTCAAAGAAGAGGAAGTACTGACACTTTTGAAAAATATAAAAGTGGATAAGTCTCCAGGTCCTGACAGGATATTCCCTAGGACATTGAGGGAAGTTAGTGTAGAAATAGCAGGGGCTATGACAGAAATACTTCAAATGTCATTAGAAACGGGAATGGTGCCGGAGGATTGGCATACTGCGCATGTTGTTCCATTGTTTAAAAAGGGTTCTAAGAGTAAACCTAGCAGTTATAGACGTGTTAGTTTGACGTCAGTGGTGGGCAAATTAATGGAAAGGATACTTCGAGATAATATATATAAGCATCTGGATAAACAGGGTCTGATTAGGAACAGTCAACATGGATTTGTGCCTGGAAGGTCATGTTTGACTAATCTTCTTGAATTTTTTGAAGAGGTTACTAGGGAAATTGATGAGGGTAAAGCGCTGGATGTTGTCTATATGAACTTCAGTAAGGCCTTTGCAAAGGTTCCACAAGGAAGGTTGGATAAGAAGGTTCAATTGTTGGGTATTAATGGTGGAGGAGCAAGATGGATTCAACAGTGGCTGAATGGGAGAAGCCAGAGGGTAATGGTGGATGGCTGTTTGTCAGGTTGGAGGCAGGTGACTAGTGGGGTGCCTCAGGGATCTGTGTTTGGTCCACTGTTGTTTGTAATATACATCAATGATCTGGATGATGGTGTGGTAAATTGGATTAGTAAGTATGCAGATGATACCAAGATAGGTGGTGTTGTGGATAATGAAGTAGATTTTCAAAGTCTACAGAGAGATTTAGGCCATTTGAAGAGTGGGCTGAAAGATGGCAGATGGAGTTTAATGCTGATAAGTGTGAGGTGCTACATCTTGGCAGGACAAATCAAAATAGGACGTACATGATAAATGGTAGCGAATTGAGGAATGCAGTTGAACAGAGGGATCTAGGAATAACTGTGCACAGTTCCCTGAAGGTGGAATCTCATGTAGATAGGGTGGTAAAGAAAGCTTTTGGTGTGCTGGCCTTTATAAATCAGAGCATTGAGTATAGAAGTTGGGATGTAATATTTAAATTGTACAAGGCATTGGTGAGGCCAATTCTGGAATATGGTGTACAATTTTGGTCGCCAAATTATAGGAAAGATGTCAACAAAATAGAGGGAGTACAGAGGAGATTTATTAGAATGTTGCCTGGGTTTCAGCAACTAAGTTACAGAGAAAGGTTGAACAAGTTAGGTCTTTATTCTTTGGAGCGCAGAAGGTTAAGGGGGGACTTGATAGAGGTCTTTAAAATGATGAGAGGGATAGACAGAGTTGACGTGGATAAGCTTTCTTCCATTGAGAGTAGGGAAGATTCAAACAAGAGGACATGACTTCAGAATTAAGGGTCAGAAGTTTATGGGTAACATGAGGGGGAACTTCTTTACTCAGAGAGTGGTAGCTGTGTGGAATGAGCTTCCAGTGGAAGTGATGGAGGCAGGTTCGATTTAATCATTAAAAAAAAAATTGGATAAGTATATGAACGGGAAAGGAATGGAGGGTTATGGTCTGAGTGCAGGTAGATGGGACTAGGGGAGAATAAGTGTTCGGCACGGACTAGAAGGGCCGAGATGGCCTGTTTCCGTGCTGTTATTGTTATATGGTTATCTGAATCAGTTTCCATCTGATTACACTCCTTGAGAATGTTCATCCACGTGTTCAATTAATAAAACAACAAGATTGGGGACATTTCTATTCAACCTGCCAAAGGAATTTGGGGGGGGGGGGGGGGTTAGAAATAGTCAGTGAGGTAAACAAACATAATAGTTGAGTGGCAAATGACAATAGTGCTACCTTCCCAATATTTAACTGAAGGAAATAATGGGTTATCGGGGCTGTATGTTGTGACAGACAGTCTGACACCTTACATGTTATTTTAATATTACACTTATCCCATCCCCATGGATATATCGGATTAATAAATTAAGGTTTTGTCAACTAATTACAAATCAGGCTAATTACAAATCAATAACCAACTCCGAAACATGAAGCGCTGAGCATTGGGATCCAGACATCACGGACAACTGGCCTCAGTTTCCCGCTCACATCTGGCAGTGTTCTCTGTCTGAACCAGGGATCGCAGAGCATTTTTGAAAGTGGGGAGGCTGAGCGATCACTGATCACTGGCCTTGGGGGTACCCGGTGAGGAAGTGGAGCAACCAAGTGGGGGGAGGGTGTGGGAGAGGGGTGCTTTTTGAAATTTGATGGATTTAAATCATGTTTTAGTGCATTGTAGAAGTATGATTTCAATGTTTTTAAGAGGTAACTTTTTAAGGGGTAACTTTTTCCACACAAATTGTGGTGGGTGTATGGAACAAGCTGCCAGAAGAGGTAGTTGAGGCAGGGACTATCCCAACATTTAAGAAACAATTAGACTGATACATGGATAGGACAGGTTTGGAGGGATATGGACCAAAAGCAGGTAGTGTAGCTGGGACATGTTGGCGGGTGTGGGTACCTCCACCATGCATGAATGCTTCAAAATCAAGTGGTTGAGTTTTATTGCCATATACTCAAGCATAGAATCATAGAAAATAGGTGCAGGAACAGGCCATTCGTCCCTTCGTCCCTTCGAGCCAACACCGCCATTCAATATGATCATGGCTATTCATCTAAAATCAGTACCTCTTTTCTGTTTTTTCCCCATATCTCTTGATTTCACTAGCCCCAAGAGCAAAATGTAACTCTCTCTTGAAAACATCCAGTGAATTGGCCTCCACTGCCTTCTGTGGCAGATAATTCCACAGAATCACCTCATCTCAGTCCTAAATGGCCTACTCCTTTTTCTTAAACTGTGACCCCTGGTTCAGTCCCTTGTGAAGGAAGAGATAGGGACTGACGAGGTAGAGTCACTGTGGATTGAGTTGAGGAATTGTAAAGGCAAGAACGGGTCCTTTTCAGAATGGCAGGCAGTGGTGAGTGGAGTGCCGTAAGACTCGGTGTTGAGGCCGCAACTGTTTACCATACATATTAATGATTTGCAAGCACGGAACTCGCTATCAAGATATGGGGGGACAGGGGGGACACAATTTTTTGGCGGCCGCGGGTGCATGCGCACATTCACACACATGCACGAGGCTTCGGAGGCTCAATCCAGCGCTAAATGCAGCTCAACTCTGCCTGTTTCGCCGGGTTAACCTACAAGCCCTGACTGGACTGACGGGACACCAGCGCTGCTTCTCCGCGCTGGCCATATTTCCCTCAAGCCCAGGCAGGTTAACCTGGCGGGACAAGTAGAGTTGAGCTGGGTTTAGCGCTGCTTCTCTGCGCTGTCTGTGTGCCTGGGGGTACAGCTCGTGTCTGACTCCCGACCTCTTTGGCCAACCGTGGGGGGGGGGGGGCACTCGGGACAGCGCTAGAGACCCGGCCGGGATCGATCCTGGCTGCGGATGAGGCGCAGGTCTGTACCACATCTCCCTCCTCCAATCACCGTGCTCTGTCCTCAGTCCTAGCCCCCCCCCCCCACTCCCCCCTCCTCCAATCATCGCGCTGAATCATCATGTCCCACCCCCATTACCTGCTGACCAACGTCTCTCTCGTCCAATCGGCGCTCTCGATCAGCATTCCCACCTCCACTATCTTGCGGAAAGCGGAGATTTTAAAATCTGGATGACAAAAACCTCTCAAAACATGGGGTGGAGGTGTCCCCTCTGCCCCCCCCCCCCCCCCCCCCCCGGGTTTTCCGCCCCTGATGATTTGGAAGAGGGAATTAGGAGCAACACTAGCAAGTTTGCGGATGACACACAGCTGGGTGGCAGTGTGAACTGTGAAGAGGATGTTAGGAGGTTGCAGTGTGATCTGGACAGGTTGAGTGAGTGGACAGATGTGTGGCAGATGCAGTATAATATAGATAAATGTGAGGTTATTCACTTTGGTGGCAGAAACAAGGGGGCAGATTATTATCTCAATGAGGTTAGGTTAGGTAAGGGGGAGGTGCAGTGAGACCTGGGCATCCTTGTACACTGAAAGTTGCCGTGCAGGTACAGCAGGCAGTGAAGAAAGCTAATGGAATGTTGGTCTTCATAACAAGAGGATTTCAGTATAGGAGTAAAGAGGTTCTTCTGCAGTTGTATAGGGCTCTGGTGAGACCACATCTGGAGTATTGTGTACATTTTTGGTCTCCTAATTTGAGGAAGGACATCCTTGTGATTGAGGTAGTGCAGCGTAGGTTTACGAGATTGATCCCTAGGATGGCGGGACTGTCATATGAGGAAAGATTGAAAAGACTAGGCTTGTATTCACTGGAGTTTAGAAGGATGAGGGGGATTCTTATAGAAACATATAAAATTATAAAAGGACTGGACAAGCTTGATGCAGGAAAAATGTTCCCAATGTTGGGCGAGTCCAGAACCAGGGGCCAGTCTTAGAATAAAGGGGAGGTCATTTAAGACTGAGGTGAGAAAAAACGTTTTCACTCAGAGAGTTGTGAATTTATGGAATTCCCTGCCACAGAGGGCAGTGGAGGCCAAGTCACTGGATGGATTTAAGAGAGCGTTAGATAGAGCTCTAGGGGCTCGTGGAGTCAAGGGATATGGGGAGAAGGCAGGCACAGGTTATTACAGGTTATTGATAAGGGATGATCAGCCATGATCGCAATGCATGGCCTGATCCTGCACCTATTTTCTATGTTTCTATGAACTCCCCCAACATCAGGAACATTTTTCCTGAAGTTACAGTAAGTGAAAATCTAGCAGGCAAGCAGGATGCTTTCTCCAACCACCCCCATTTGAAGGCCACTATCTTCCACCGTTTCTACCCAGTGCTTGGTACCTACTTCCAGCAGCCACTGGTTGGCCTCCAGGATGCACCGAGCCGCAGCTTGATCCATGCCGGTCACCTGGGCGAATTCGGCACAGAGACTCTCACGGC
This sequence comes from Amblyraja radiata, assembly GCF_010909765.2. Taxonomy (NCBI): domain Eukaryota; kingdom Metazoa; phylum Chordata; class Chondrichthyes; order Rajiformes; family Rajidae; genus Amblyraja; species Amblyraja radiata. Next base: position 702,484 of record NC_045972.1, read on the forward strand.
CGCGACGCAACGTTTCCAACGCCTCCGACGGCCCTGGACTCTTGAACTGAGGCTGCTCCATGGGCAGATCTGCAGCGAGTAACTCGCCAGTCCGGCAAACACCCGCATCTGCCCCTGCCCCTGCTTCTGCTTCCATCCCTCCCTCTGCCCCGGCTCTCCAACACCCAGAGATATTGAAACATGTCTAGCCAAAAAAGTGGAGGGGCTGCAGCCCATGTACCTTTTTCATGGCACTCGTGGGCCTCGCTCATGTCAGCCGCTTCCCGCAAAGCCTTAAATTCCGACTGCTGCCGGGAGCAGGACATGGCCTTACTTGCTGCGCTGGGTGACACTCATTCACTGACCGGTCCATGTCTTTCAATGCAAATTTACATGGGGACATGCTTTGATGTGTGGCGGTTCGGTCAAGTGAGAATAACAGAGAATAATAATGTTGCTGTCTTGTCAACAGATGCGCACACAAGCAGTTGATATTAGTTTTGAAATTCTCATTGATCACAGAATTTCTCACGACAGCGTGAGAAATTCTATGATCAGCGTGAGAGCGTGAGAATTGAGCGAAATGCGTGAGTCTCAGCTCAATGCTGAGAGTTGGCAGTTCTGCTTAAACAAACCCTCTCTTTTGCACCAAGGGATAGCAAATCCCTGAAAAATACAAGATCATTCGCTGTTCATACACACTAATAATGCAAACATTTTATGCAAGTTACAATTGTTTGGACAAAAATCACTTATTACTGCTTTATAACAGTTACTTTTAGACCATTTCAGAAATTATGGCAGTCAACTAACAAAATAAAGCAAACTAAAGAAAATAACATGTTCTCTTTCCTGACTCTACCTCATAAGTACTTTACCGCTGTTAACAGAGCAAAGGGATATTAATCTCAAGAATCAAAATGGGGAAAATGAGGGCAATTTTGTTTAAATTGTAATTCTAAGCTCATTCAGATCTGCATAGTCAGAGATATACAACATGTACATGGCTGGCCCAATTTGTCCATAATGATCAAATTGGCATTCTGCGTGCCCCAGGACTGGCTGCAGTTCCCAGATCGGCTCACTTGCCCCGACCCAACCAAAACGAATTGGAAAGAAAGCGGTTTTTCGGGTTACGGGCCGGATTCGGCCCGTGTGCTGTACATAGAAACATAGAAACATAGAAAATAGGTGCAGGAGTAGGCCATTCGGCCCTTCGAGCCTGCACCACCATTCAATATGATCATGGCTGATCATCCAACTCAGTATCCTGTACCTGCCTTCTCTCCATACCCCCTGATCCCTTTAGCCACAAGGGCCACATCTAACTCCCTCTTAAATATAGCCAATGAACTGGCCTCAACTACCTTCTGCGGGAGAGAATTCCAGAGATTCACCACTCTCTGTGTGAAAAAGGTTTTCCTCATCTGAGTCCTAAAAGATTTCCCCCTTATCCTTAAACTGTGACCCCTTTTCTATAAAATCTAATCCATGCTCTTCTGAACGAAGACTCTCTCGCACCTAAATGCATGTTTGATATCTGTCTTTATCCGCTTGCGAAGATTACGTGGTCGAACCCTGCCCGAGATGTTTGGCCTCATTGTGGTTCCCCCCCCCCCCATGTTTTACAACCGATTCACCTGGTTAGTTCCTGCTCCGGCTGCTTCATGTTGTCAACGGCTGCACATTCGACCAAGAGAGAAGAGAAGGGACGAGAAGAGACGTCACTCACAGCCGTCAACCGACGCTCTTCCCCAGCTTGCTGTCATGTGGCACAAACAGACAAACTGTGCATGGACTGAAGACAGCGTGAGAATTCTGTCATCAGCGTGAGAGCGTGAGAATTGGCTGAACTGCGTGAGTCTCATGCTCAATGCGTGAGAGTTGGCAGCCCTGACATGCAGATAATTGGCCTCCACTGCCTTCTATGGCAGAGAATTCCGCAGATTCACAATTCTCTGGGTGAAATAGTTTTCCCTCATCTCAGTCCTAAATGGTCTCCCCCTTATTCTTAAACTGTGGCCCCTGGTTTTGGACTCCCCCAACATGGGGAACATGTTTCCTGCATCTACCCTGTCCAACCCCTTAAGAATTTGAGATGTATCTATGATCCCCTTTCATCCTTCTAAATTCCAGTGAATACAAATGCAGTCAACCCATTCTATCATCATATGTCAGTCCCGCCATCCCGGGAATTAACCTTGTAAACCTACATTGCACTCCCTCAATAGCAAGAATGTCCTTCCACAAATTAGGAGACTAAAACTGCACACAATACAACTGCTTATTCTTAAACTGTGTGACCCCTGGTTCTGGACTCCCCAATCCTGCATCTAGCCGGTCCAATTCCTCAGAATGTTATCCGTTTCTATAAAAGGTCTCCCTTGGTCCTTCTAGATTTCGTAAAAATATGCCAGGTTGGGCTGAAGGGCCTGTTTCCATGCTGTTTGACCCCACTCTCTCCCCCTCTCTCTCCCCCCACTCCCTCTCCCCCTCTCTCTCTCCCTCTTCCACCTCTCCCTCTCCACCCTTTCCCTTCCCCCACTCTCCCTTCCCCCACTCTCCCTTCCCCCCCGCTCTCTCCCCCATCACTCGCTCTACCCCCCTCTTTCTCTCCCCTCTTTCTCCCCTCTCTCTATCCCCCCACAATTCCAACATCCTGTGTAATGGTGACTACACCAGAACTGAAAGAGACTCTTCATTGAAAATCTAACCCATGCTCTTCAGAACGAAGACTCTCTCGCACCTAAATGCATGTTTGATATCTGTCTTTATCCGCTTGCGAAGATTAAAAATATCCCACAAACCGACCTCCCTTCCATTGACTAAATGCGGCCTCACCAACGTCTTGTACAACTGCAACATGGCCTCCCAACTTCTGTACTCAATACTCTGACTGATGAAGGCCATTGTGCCAAAAGGCTTCTTGACCACCTTGTCTAACTGCGACTCGACTTTCAGGGAACTGTGAGGGAGAGAGAGAGAGAGAGAGAGGAGAGGGGGGAGAGAGACGGAGAGGGGGCAGAGAGACTGAGAGGGGGGTGAGAGACAGAGGGAGAGAAGAGGGGAGAGAGAGGGAGAGGCAGAGATAGAGGGGGGGAGAGGAGTGAAAGAGAGAGGAAAAGAGGGGGGAGAAAGAGAGGAGGGAGAGCGGAGAGAGAGGTGGGGGGGAGAGGGGGAGGGGGAGAGAGTGAGGGGGAAAGAGGGGAGAGAGAGAGAGAGAGGGGGGGAGGGGGAGAGAGTGAGGGGGAAAGAGGGGAGAGAGAGAGAGAGAGAGGGGGAGAGCGTGGAGAGAAAGGGGGGGAGAGAGAGGGGGAGAGCGAGTGAGGGTGAGAGGGAGGGGAGAGAGAGGGGGGGATGGAGAGAGAGAGAGGGAGGGGGGAGAGAGGTTCTACAGATGTGGCATAGAAGGCATTTTATTGGGATGCATCACTGCAACATTTTGGGAACAGCTCCATCCGAGACCCGCAAGAAATCGCAGAGAGTTGTGGACGCAGCCCAGACCATCACACACACAAACCAACCTCCCTTCCATCAACTCCATCTACACTTCACGCTGCCTCGGCAAGGGCAGCAGCAACATCACGGACCAGTCTTACCCCCCAGTCACTCCCTCTTCCCCCCCCCTCCCATCGGGCACGAGGTACAGAGGTATGGAGACGAACACCTCCAGATTCAGGGACAGTTTCTTCCCTGCTGTTATCAGGCAACTGACCCATCTCACCAACTAGAGAGCAGTCAAGGCCCCCCATCTTCCTCATTGGAGACCATCGGACTATCCACGGTCTATCATAATCGGACTTTATCTTGCACTAAACGTTATTCCCTTTATCCTGTATCTGTACACTGTGGACGGCTAGATTGTAATCATGTATAAAAGACATTGAAGAGTCAATCAAATCCTTAAAAAACGGAAAGTCTGCAGGACCCGATGGTCTAAATTCTGAATTTTATTAAAAAAATTATGATTTGCTTTCCCCACGCCTACAGACAATGTACAAATACGCATATACTCAACAGAAACTCCCAGAAACTCTAAATGAATCTACAATCATACTCATACCAAAAACGGACAAGGATCTTGAAGACCCAGGTTCATACAGAGCTATAGCCCTCTTAAATACTGATCAGAAAATATTAACTAAAATTCTATCTAATAGATTGAGCTTAGTGATCAGCAAATTAATACATCCCGACCAAACAGGGTTTATCCCCAAACGGTATTCATTTTATAATCTGAGAAGATTATTTAATATTATATACTCCAATAGAATCCCTAACGCAGAGCTAGCAATTATCTCGTTAGATGCTGAAAAAGCATTTGACCAGGTAGAATGGCCATATTTATTTTCGGTGATGGAAAAATTTCAACTAGGAGAGAAGTACTGTACATGGGTTAAATTGTTATATTCTAATCCAACAGCTAGAATATTAACAAACAAAATGTTATCAACTAAATTTAATCTCTCTAGAGGCTGTAGACAAGGATGCTCACTATCCCCACTATTATTTGCTCTTGCAATCGAACCCCTAGCAGAAAGCGTTAGAAACCATCCAGGAATATTTGGATACAATACTAGAGACACAAGGAATAAAATCTCCTTATATGCAGATGATGTACTAATATATATTACAAAATTAGAAACTAGTATTCCAAACCTATTAAATCTAATAACTCAATTTGGTCAGTTTTCGGGATATAGAATTAATTGGAATAAAAGCGAAATCATGCCAATAACAAATTTCAATTTACATACAATACAACAATCCCCTTTTAAAATAGTTAAAGATAAATTTAAATACTTAGGAATCTATGTAACTAAGACATATACCTCCTTATTTAAACTAAATTTCCCACCCTTACTGAATAAACTACATAAGAATATTCAATACTGGAAAACACTCCCCATTTCAATGCTTGGGAGAATTAATGCTATAAAAATGATTTTTTTACCGCAACTGCTGTACCTACTTCAATTAATTCCGATATATATCCCAAAAACTTTTTTCAAAAAAGTCGATTCCATTGTTACAAGTTTTGTCTGGGATTATAAGAATCATAGAATAAGTAAAAAACATTTATGTAAGTCAAAGATAAATGGAGGTTTGGCTTTGCCAAATTTCTTATTTTATTTTTGGGCAGTCCATATTAAAAATATGAATTTCTGGCTGGAAGAAATGGATCAACAACCAGATTGGCTAATGATGGAAAAGGAAGACTGTCTACCTTTTGAAATTGGACCGATCATATTTGCCCCCACAAAACTGCACAAAAAAACCTATAAAGAAAACCCCATAATACATAGTGGAATACGAATTTGGAAACAAATAAAAAAAGATTTAAAATTAAATAATATACCACTCTGCCTTCCCATTGTAAATAATCCTTTATTCAAATCATCCTTTATGGACAAAGGTTTCACACAATGGAAAAATTATGGAATCAAAAATATAGGGCATCTTTATGGGAAAGGTACTTTTCTTTCATTTCAAGAGTTACAACAGAATTATGGACTGCACTCAAATAATTTCTTCAGATATCTACAAATTAGAGATTATGTTAAATCTAATACACAAGTCTACAGGAATAGGGAATCAGAAATTCTTGATGAATGTTTGAACAAGCATCCTAATACTGAAAAACTAATAGCTTATATTTATAACACCCTACTAAACAACGAGGTACCACCGACCGAACCATATAGATACAAATGGGAAAATGAAATAGGTCACCCTATCACGAAAGATATGTGGGACGAAAGTAATGGTAAATGGTAGGGAATTGAAGAATGTAGGTGAACAGAGGGATCTGGGAATAACTGTGCACAGTTCCCTGAAAGTGGAATCTCATGTAGATAGGGTGGTAAAGAAAGCTTTTGGTGTGCTGGCCTTTATAAATCAGAGCATTGAGTATAGAAGTTGGGATGTAATGTTAAAATTGTACAAGGCATTGGTGAGGCCAATTCTGGAGTATGGTGTACAATTTTGGTCGCCTAATTATAGGAAGGATGTCAACAAAATAGAGAGAGTACAGAGGAGATTTACTAGAATGTTGCCTGGGTTTCAGCAACTAAGTTACAGAGAAAGGTTGAACAAGTTAGGGCTTTATTCTTTGGAGCGCAGAAGGTTAAGGGGGGACTTGATAGAGGTTTTTAAAATGATGAGAGGGATAGACAGAGTTGACGTGGAAAAGCTTTTCCCACTGAGAGTAGGGAAGATTCAAACAAGGGGACATGACTTGAGAATTAAGGGACTGAAGTTTAGGGGTAACATGAGGGGGAACTTCTTTACTCAGAGAGTGGTAGCTGTGTGGAATGAGCTTCCAGTGAAGGTGGTGGAGGCAGGTTCGTTTTTATCATTTAAAAATAAATTGGATAGTTATATGGATGGGAAAGGAATGGAGGGTTATGGTCTGAGCGCAGGTATATGGGACTAGGGGAGATTATGTGTTCGGCACGGACTAGAGGGGTCGAGATGGCCTGTTTCCGTGCTGTAATTGTTATATGGTTATTATATGGAAAGTTTACAACAAATACATCAATGTTCATTAAATGTCAGACATACTTTAATACAATTCAAGGTCTTACATAGACTACACTACTCTAAAATAAAACTAAATAGAATCTTCCCACAAATCTCTCCTATTTGTGATAAATGTCTACATCTAGAGGCTAATTTAACACATACGTTTGCAAACTGTATAAAACTTAAACATTTCTGGACTGATATTTTTGAAATAACTTCAGAAGTTCTTTATTCTTTGGAGCGCAGAAGGTTAAGGGGGGACTTGATAGAGGTTTTTAAAATGATGAGAGGGATAGACAGAGTTGACGTGGAAAAGCTTTTCCCACTGAGAGTAGGGAAGATTCAAACAAGGGGACATGACTTGAGAATTAAGGGACTGAAGTTTAGGGGTAACATGAGGGGGAACTTCTTTACGCAGAGAGTGGTAGCTGTGTGGAATGAGCTTCCAGTGAAGGTGGTGGAGGCAGGTTCGTTTTTATCATTTAAAAATAAATTGGATAGTTATATGGATGGGAAAGGAATGGAGGGTTATGGTCTGAGCGCAGGTATATGGGACTAGGGGAGACTATGTGTTCGGCACGGACTAGAGGGGTCGAGATGGCCTGTTTCCGTGCTGTAATTGTTATATGTTATGTTATATGTTAAGTTATTAATACAAAACTGGACCCAGACACAAAATTAATAATACTTGGAATATCAGAACAAAGCTTAACACTCACAACAAACCAAAGAAATTTCCTCAACTACAGTATAATAACCGGGAAAAAATTAATATTAAAATTTTGGAAAGGCCCTACAACCCCCACAATTAAAATGTGGATTACGGAAATGTCGGAGACCCTATACTTAGAAAGAATTAGACTTGTCTTAATGGACAAACAAGATCTTTTCCATAAAATTTGGGCTCCATTCATTAATTATCTGAATGGATAGATTGGCACAGCACGAGGACCCAACTGAAACTTGAACTCAGGAACAGATGAAAAGCTATACTTTATAACCTACGAACCTATCTCCATTGACGTATTACAGGTAACCCATTCCACCTCCCTTGTTTTTCTGTTGTGTTTTTTTTTCTTTCTTTTTTATTTGTAACTTTCTACCCTCTCTTTCTCCCTCTTTCTATAAAAAATAAAAACACTAGAAGCAGAAGTAATTGATAATGGAAAATTTTAATAATGTATGACTGATGTATATGAAAAGTTCTTTTACTATAATATGTAACTACATTTTATAATATGTCTACTTCTAATAAATAAATTAAAAAAAAAAAAAGATTGTAATCATGTATAGTCTTTCCGCTGATTGGATAGCACGGAACAAAAAATCTTTTCACTGTACCTTCGTACACGTGACAATAAACTAACTGAAACTCCATATTGAAGAAGGACATAAAATGCTGGAGTAACTCAGCGGGAGAGGCAGCATTTCTGGAGAGACGAATCGGAGAACTGGGAAGGGGGAGGGTGATGGAGAGAGAGAGGGAAAGCAAGGGTTACTTGAAGTTAGAGAAGGCAATGTTCACGCTGGGGTATAAGCTACATCATCCTAACACACCGTGTTATAGGAAAAATGTCGTCAAGTTAGAATGGTTCAGAGAAGATTTACGAGGATGTTGCCAGGACTCAAGGGGTTGGGGCAGGCTGGGTCTCTATTCCTTGGAGCGCAGGAGGATGAGGGGTGATCTTATAGAGGTGTACAAAAGTCTCTTGCCCAGAGAAGGGGAATCGAGGACCAGAGGAAATAGGTTTAAGGTGAGGGGGGGGGGGGGGAAGATGAAGGATTTAATAGGAATCTGAGGGCCAACCTTTCCACAACCTGGTTGGACAGGAACATGGATAGGACAGGTTTGGAGGGATATGGGTCAAACGCGGGCAGGTGGGACTGGTATAGATGGGGCATGTTGGTGTGGGCAGGTTGGGACAAAGGGCCCGTTCACACACTAGTTTAGAGAGTCAACGTGGAAACAGGCCCTTCGGCCCACCGAGTCTGCGCCGACCATCGATTGCCCATTCACACACTAGTTAGAAACATAGAAAAATAGGTGCAGGAGTAGGCCATTTGATCCTTCGAGCCAGCATCACCATTCAATGTGAGCATGGTTGATCATCCAGAATCAGTACCCAGTTCTTGCTTTCTCCCCATATCCCTTGATTCCTTTAGCCCTTCGACCTAAATATAACTCTCGTGAAAACATCCAGTGAATTGGCCTCCACTGCCTTCTGTGGCAGAGAATTCCACAGAATCACAACTCACTGGGTGGAAAGGTTTTCTCCTCATCTAAATGGCCGATTCCCTATTCTTAAACTGTGTGTGGCCCCTGGTTCTGGAATCCCCCAACATCGGGAACACGTTTCCTGCATCTAGCGTGTCCAATCCCTCAAGAATTTTATATGTTTCTATAAGTTCCCCTCTCATCCTAAATTCCAGTCAATACAAGCCCATTCTATTCAGAGTTTCATCTCTTTCTCTCCCAATGGCTTTTACAGATAATATATTAATGTCTCTATACGAGTTTTGGTTAACTTAATATTAAATGTGAAAAGTTTATTTTTAATATCTCCTGTTCATAAGATTTAACCCTCTGTCCCCTTCTCTGTAACCCCCTCTGGCCCGTACACCCCCTTAACTCCAGAGAATATACCTCAATTTAAACAATTTTATTTATTTTTATATACAAGGCTTACAAAAAGATTCTTCTGCCCCCCTCTCTCTCATGATGGGGTGTAGGGGGGAGGGGGTTACACAGACGGGGAGAGGGGATTTAGGGGCCTCTGTCACATACTCTCTCTCACACTCTCTCACAATTTCACTCTCGCCCACTCTCTTTCTCTCTCACACACACACACACAGTTTCTCTTTCTCTCACACTTTCTTACACACGCTCTCCCTCTCACACACTCTCTCTCTCACACTCACTCTCTCCCTCTCTTTCTCTGTCACTCTCTGTCCCTCACACACACTCTCTCTCTCCCACTCACTCTCACACTCTCTCTCCCACACACACTCTTTTTTTCTTTTTCCAAGTACTTTATTCAGCAAAAATGCTTAATAATACACCACATCAAAACCACAATGAGAGGTTGCAATACATCAAGCAATCATTATAGTACAATGATGCAGTTGTAGCAGCGCCTGCGAGCGCACGCAGATATCGAACCCGGCGTTCGGAAGCCGCGGTCACATGACTCGGGAGGGGGTGTTGTTTCCGCGCGGTTTTTCCCTTGCGCGCGTTAGTTCAGCGCTGAACACCGGAGTAAAGATCTGTTGAAAACTCCAGTAGTCGTTTCTCAGACCGCTAAACAGTCATTATTTACAATGCTCTCAACCCCACGCAGTGACCAGCACCCACGGAAGGCCTCCAGAGTCCCCGTGGACACCGCGTGTTCCCTCTCCAGGGACACGCAAGCACGGACGTAGGCCCAGCGGAGGGGCAGCCAGTCGACTCTGATGTGACCATCGACCGCCTGCTGCCTGGACCCGTGAATGGCCATCTCGGCCAGGCCCAGGAGCAAACCGACAGGGAGGTCCCACCCCCCCGATCGGCCCTCCTCACTCCCTGCCTTGTGTCCAAACACTAGAATCGTGGGACTAAAATGCAACCAGAACTTGAGGAACAACCCCTTCAGATGTTGGTTCAGGGGCAGCAACCTCTCACACTCCATATAAGCGTGGAACACAGTCTCTTCCTCACCACAGAAAATACAGACGGCCGGCGAGCCCGTGAACCAACTCAAAAGTTTATTACACGCCACCACTCAGTGCAACACTCTCCAACCCAGGTCCCCAATGTAAAGGGGGACAACTCCCTTGTAGAGAGACCTCCACTGGGGACCACCCCCGCCTTCAGGTGGTAACACTGACCGCCAAGGTGTGTCAGGACAGAAGACGAAGGCAAGGAGGTGCAGAATGTGCAGGAGCATTCTGTACAGTATGCGTCTCTTCGCATCACGAAATGGCACGCTGGTCATCTCGGCAAGCCGGCGCCCGAGAAATACCCCGGAGCCTAGGCCCGAAGAGCAAATCCGACAGAGCAGGGGTAAGCTCAGTCAGAACCACTCTAGGCGCACGCCTCTCCTCGACACCCGCCATGAAAGGATGAGGACCGGCCACTCCCGCAGCCACAACATCCCCCTCCCCCTGTGGAACAACACGCTGGCTGAAAACAACCAAATTCCTCACTCTTAGCACATCACGATAGAAACTAGGCAAACACCGTAAGGCGGGTCGACTGATGCCCGCCACCGGGAGTCGCGAAACCCCCCTTAGGCAACGACCCTGACGGAAAAAATACGTGGCCAGAGCGTGCCATCTGGGGGGGTTCTCTGCATACATATACCTCCGCAGAGTCCTGAGATGGAGAGCCGACACCAGGGTACGCACACATACCAAGGACTGGCCGCCCTCCTCTGATGGAAGACTCAGGACCGCTGCAGAAACCCAGTGCTTCCTATTTCCCCAAAACAAATCCTTCTTCTGTATTGTAATTGCAAATATAGAGGGACAAGAGTAGCCAGCCGGTACCATAACATGGAGTACGCCAACTGGTTTATGACTAGCACCCTACCCTGGAAAGAAAGAACTCAAGCCTGACCAGCGCCCCAGCCGAGTGACGACGTTTGTCTCCAGCTCCAGCCAGTTCTCCGGCCAAGCATCGTCAGTGGGACTCAGGTACACCCCCAGGTAGAGGAGGTGTGTGGTGCTCCACGCATACAATGTCATCTCCAGCAGGGAGTCTACCTGCCACTGACCCACTGGAAGTGCAGAACACTTACTCCAGTTGATCCTGGCAGATGATGCAGCCGAGAAAACCTGCTGGCACTCACGCATCCTCCGCAGTTCACCAGGGTCAGTGAGCGTAAGGAGTACATCATCGGCATAGGCCGAGAGAATCACCTCCACCCCCGGTCCTGGCAGAGCCTGGCCTGTCAACTGCCTCCGAAGAAGAAGACACCGGAACGGCTCCACAAAGACCGAGTACAATTGACCAGACATGGGGCACCCCTGGCGTACCCCCCTCCCAAAGTGAATGGGAGCCAGCAACGAACCATTAACCTTCACAAGACACTCCACTGCAGCGTACAGAAGCCGGACCCGGGTCACAAAATGCGGTCCAAATCCAAATGCTTGCAACGTCCCCACACACTCTCTCTCTCTCACACACACTCCCTGTCTCTCTCTCTGTCCCCCCATTCTCTCCCACACCAGGTTCTGTTCGTGAGGTGAATCATTTCCAAGCCCATGACCCCCGTCTCTGTCCGGACCGACGTATCGGTGACAACACGGGGGGTCTCGCAATCCATCACCGACACGTCTGTGGGTGGGAGTGAGTATGAAAGAGAGACCCCCTCTCCTCGTCCCTGTGACCCCCCCCCCCTCTGAACCCCCTCTCCCCAACCATGTGAACCCGCCCCACTCTAAACCCCCTTTCCCCGTCCCTGTGACCCTCCCCACCCCCCTCTGGTTCCTACATTCCCTCTCTGTTAACCTCTCCGCTCCCTCTGGAGAGGGATTCACCTCAATCATCTTCTCCATCATCTTCCTCGCCGCTGGAGAAGTCGGCACAGACTTTACGGCGAGGTTTGTGACGCTGACTAACCCTGGGGGTCGCTGAGACGGCGGGAGTGGCGGCCATTTTGTTGGCAGCTGGAGGGTGCGGAAAGGGGGGAGTGAACGTTAAAATGCGCGGTGCTCCCCGCGGCCGTGGGCTGCCCACTAGGGGTACCGCACGATGGCTGCCTCGCCTACAGCCTGTCTGTCCTTTCGTCTTTTGTTGTTATTTTTAGTGTGTTTTAAAAGTTGGTGATAATGTTCTCTGGTTTGTTTTATGTGCGGGGGAGGTCGGAGGAAACTTTTTCTCAATCTGTTTCCTTGCCAAAGTTGTCCGGATCATATCTCCGGTCGCTCTGCGGTCTAACATCATGGAGACAATAGACAATAGGTGCAGGAGTAGGCCATTCGGCCCTTCGAGCCAGCACCACCATTCACTGTGATCATGGCTGATCATCCACAATCAGTACCCCGTTCCTGCTTTCTCCCCATATCCCTTGACTCCGCTATCTTTAAGAGCTCCATCTCTCACTTGAAACCATCCCGAGAATTGACCTCCACTGCCTTCTGAGGCAGAGAATTCCACAGACTCACAACTTTCTGGGTGGGAAAATTTTTCCTCATCTCCGTTCTAAATGACTGACCCCATATTCTTAAACTGTGGCCCCTGGTTCTGGACTCCCCCAACATCGGGAACATGTTTCCTGCCTCCAGCGTGTCCAATCCATATAATAATATAACCATATAACAATTACAGCACGGAAACAGGCCATCTCGACCCCTCTAGTCCGTGCCGAACACATAGTCTCCCCTAGTCCCATATACCTGCGCTCAGACCATAACCCTCCATTCCTTTCCCATCCATATAACTATCCAATTTATTTTTAAATGATAAAAACGAACCTGCCTCCACCACCTTCACTGGAAGCTCATTCCACACAGCTACCACTCTCTGAGTAAAGAAGTTCCCCCTCATGTTACCCCTAAACTTCAGTCCCTTAATTCTCAAATCATGTCCCCTTGTTTGAATCTTCCCTACTCTCAGTGGGAAAAGCTTTTCCACGTCAACTCTGTCTATCCCTCTCATCATTTTAAAAACCTCTATCAAGTCCCCCCTTAACCTTCTGCGCTCCAAAGAATAAAGCCCTAACTTGTTCAACCTTTCTCTGTAACTTAGTTGCTGAAACCCAGGCAACATTCTAGTAAATCTCCTCTGTACTCTCTCTATTTTGTTGACATCCTTCCTATAATTAGGCGACCAAAATTGTACACCATACTCCAGAATTGGCCTCACCAATGCCTTGTACAATTTTAACATTACATCCCAACTTCTATACTCAATGCTCTGATTTATAAAGGCCAGCACACCAAAAGCTTTCTTTACCACCCTATCTACATGAGATTCCACTTTCATGGAACTGTGCACAGTTATTCCCAGATCCCTCTGTTCACCTACATTCTTCAATTCCCTACCATTTACCATGTACGTCCTATTTTGATTTGTCCTGCCAAGATGTAGCACCTCACACTTATCAGCATTAAACTCCATCTGCCATCTTTCAGCCCACTCTTCCAACTGGCATAAATCTCTCTGTAGACTTTGAAACTCTTCTTCATTACCCGCAACCCCTCCTATCTTAGTATCCCTCAATAATCTTGCAAGAGGAGTCACTGTGGTGGATGTTTATGTTAAAATGTATTTTGTTTAGTTTAGAGATATGGCGAGGAAACAGGCCCTTCGGCCCACTGAGTCCGCGCCGACTAGCGATCCCCGCACATTAACACTATCCTCCACCCACTAGGGCCAATTTTCACATTTACCAAGCTAATTTACCTACAAAATGTGTACGTCTTTGGAATGTGGAACGAAACCGAAGATCTCGGTGAAAACCCACACAGGTCATGCGGAGAACGTACAGACAGCACCCGTAGTCGTGATCGAACCCGGGTCTCCAGTACTGCATTTGTTGTAAGGCAACAACTTTACCGCTGCGCCACCGTGACTTTGGTGTGTTTTGTTGCTTTTTATTGGTATGGCTGTATGGCAAATGAAATTCCTCGTATGTTGCAAAACATTTGTGGTGTGGCGGCGCCTAACGGCAGCGGCTCGACTACAGTCGTCCGCCTTTTTTTTTGTCTTGTTAAATGTATGTTTTGAGCTTAATTTTAATTATTTTTTAGCTGTGTATATGTGGGGGGTGGAGGTGGGGATGTGGGGGAAACCGTTAGTCACTTCCCTGTACGGGGACCCGACTTTTTCCCGGTCGGGTCTCCGGTGTCGTTGGGCCTAACATCGTGGAGCCTGTGGCAGCATCTGGCCGGGACCAACCTGAGGGTTCCAGTCGCGGAGCCTGCGGACCTGACATCGTGGAGCTGGCCGTCTTCGGAGCGGGGAGAGCTGTGGTGGTGCTCGGCTGCGACCCGACTTTGCCACTTCGGAAGCTCCGGCCGCAAGCCCGGTGGACAGTAACATTGGGAGCTCCAGGTCCCTGGTGGGAGACGGCTTTTCGCAGCTCCCGCAACGGCAGCTTCTCCCGCTGGAATCGCGGGGTTGAACATTGCCCGGTGCGGGTTAGTGGCCACGGGGCTTACCATCGCCCGCCGGGGGCTCTAACATCAGAGCCACAGTTTCCCTAGACGCTGCAGTTGGACAGCTGGACTGGTTGGTCTGCTTGATCCGCGGGGTTTAAAGGACATGGAGCCGGGGCCTAACATCGCCCGGCGTGGCCAAATGGCCACAGGATTTACCATCGTCCGCCGGGGGCTTTAACATCAGAGCCCCAGTTAGCCTAGACGCTGCAGTTGGACCGCGGGTGAAGAATAAAGGGAAGAGATAAGACTTTGCCTTCCATCACAGTGAGGAGGTGTTGGAGACTCACTGTGATGGATGTTTATGTAATCTGTGTTAAGTGTGGGTCTTGGGTTTTTTTGTAATGTAAAAAACTGGAGTAAATGTAATTTTGTTCAAACCTAGGTTTGAATGACAATAAATAGCATTCCATTCCATACCTGGCTAATAAATAGATAATAGACAATAGGTGCAGGAGTAGGCCATTCAGCCCTTCGAGCTAGCACCGCCATTCAATGTGATTATGGCTGATCATCTACAATCAGTACCCCGTTCCTGCCTTCTCCCCATATCCCCTAACTCCGCTATTTTTAAGAGCCCTATTTAGCTCTCTCTTGAAAACATCCAGAGAACCTGCATCCACAGACAGAGAATTCCACAGACTCACCACTCTCTGTGAGAAAATGTGTTTCCTCGTCAATTCTGGAGTATGGTGTACAATTTTGGTCGCCTAATTATAGGAAGGATGTCAACAAAATAGAGAGAGTACAGAGGAGATTTACTAGAATGTTGCCTGGGTTTCAGCAACTAAGTTACAGAGAAAGGTTGAATAAGTTAGGTCTTTATTCTTTGGAGCGCAGAAAGTTAAGGGGGGACTTGATAGAGGTCTTTAAAATGATGAGAGGGATAGACAGAGTTGACGTGGATAAGCTTTTCCTATTGAGAGTAGGGAAGATTCAAACAAGAGGACATGATTTGAGAATTAAGGGACAGAAATTTAGGGGTAACATGAGGGGGAACTTCTTTACTCAGAGTGTGGTAGCTGTGTGGAATGAGCTTCCAGTGGAAGTGGTGGAGGAAGGTTCAATTTTATCATTTAAAAATATATTGGATAGGTATATGGACGGGAAAGGAATGGATGGTTATGGTCTGAGTGCAGGTAGATGGGACTAGGGGAAAATAAGTGTTCGGCATGGACTAGAAGGGCCAAGATGGCCTGTTTACATGCTGTAATTGTTATATGTTATATGTCTCCGTTCTAAATGGCTTACTCCTTATTCTTAAACTGTTGCCCCTGGTTCTGGACTCCCCCAACATCGGGAACATTTTTCCTGCCTCGAGCATGTCCAAACCCTTAACAATCTTATGTTTCAATGAGATGCCCTCTCATCCGTCTAAACTCCAGAGTGTACAAGCTCAGCCGCTCCATTCTCTCAGCATATAACAGTCCCGCAAACCCGGGAACTAACCTTGTAAACCTACACTACACTCCCTCAATAGCAAGAATGTCCTTCCTCATATTTGGGGACCAAAACTGCACACTGTACTCCAGGTGTGGTCTCACTAGGGCTCTGTACAACTGCAGAAGGACCTCTTTGCTCCTATATTCGATTCCTCTTGTTATAAATGCAACACACCATTCGCTTTCTTCACTGCCTGCTGCACCTGCATGCTTACTTTCATAGACTGATGTACAAGGACCCCCAGATCCCGTTGTACTTCCCCTTTTCCCAACTTGACGCCATTTAGATAGTAATCTGCCTTCCTGTTTTTGCTACCAAAGTGGATAACCTCACATTTATCTGCATAAAACTTCATCTGCCATGCATCTGCCCACTCCCCCAACCTGTCCAAGTCACCCTGCATCCTCCTCACAACTTGTTGTCATCTGCAAATTTGCTAATGTAACTTTGAATCCCTTCATCCAAATCATTGATGTATATTGTAAATAGCTGCGGTCCCAGCACCGAGCCTTGCGGTACCCCACTAGTCACTGCCTGCCATTCTGAAAGGGACCCGTTAATCCCTACTCTTTGTTTCCTGTCTGCCAACCACTTCCCTATCCATGTCAGCACTCTACCTCCAATACCATGTGCCCTAATTTTGCCCACTAATCTACTATGTGGGACCTTATCAAATGCTTTCTGAAAGCCCAGGTACACTCCATCCACTGGTTCTCCCTTATCCATTTTCCTAGTTACATCTTCAAAAAATTTCAGAAGATTAGTCAAGCATGATTTCCCGTTCGTAAATCCATGCTGACTCAGACCGATCCTGATATTGCTATCCAGATGTTCGGCTATCTCATCTTTTATAATAGTAAGATTAAACGAGAACTTACCAGTTTGAAGTTTGATCTTTATTTTGTGAGGAGTTACGATGAGGGATTACGTGAAGAGCCCGCCAGTCCGCAAGCGCGTCAATCTTCAAAGCAGCGGTGTGAAATCACAGATAACAGTTGTTGAACTGAATATAGGAAGATTCGAGAAACTAGATCTACCAGCTGACCTTTATGAGAGAGGGTTGGGAGCGAAGGGCACGTAATCCATCATCGTAACTCGTCACAAAATAAAGATCAAACTTCAAACTGGTAAGTACTCATTTAATCTTACTATTTTACTTCGGAGTCACGTGAGTGACTACGTGAAGATTTCAAAGCTCTGTGATTTCATGCAGTGAAGACGAGTCCATGCGTCACACACTGCATCAGTTGACCAAGGATAAGTGAACATTAATAATGCTTTCAGACATGACATAGATATAGACCTGCTGATGATTTTTAATGAACAAATAATAATAATAGTAATGCCTCTCATCCGGGAGGAAACTATAAAACAGAACCTAACATAGGGTTGGCAAATACTCCCGGCCTGGCAATGGGTTTGTTATAACATGTTTGGAAAGACCGTTCGTTTGACCATCCTGCAGCCGCTAGGATGTGGTCCAGCAGAACGTCCATAACCCTGCTACAGATGTTGTTGCAGCCCTGGTGGAGTGAGATTTGAAAATGTCAGTGTTCACTCCTGCACAAGCAAGAACCCGTTTTAACCACCTGGAGATGGTCTGTACTGATACCTTCTTATGAGGTTTTATGTAACTAACAAACCTTGCTAATTCAGAGTATCTAAGGCTCTTAGTGACCTTATCATACTGGTGTAGATGTGTGACCACACACAACCGAAGGTCCATGGGATATGCCAACAAATCTAGTTTGAGACCTGATGCCCCTGGTCTATCTGCTTGAGTAAGTCATAAACATAAAATGTTATTTTGCCTGCAGATGTAACCATCCTGTCCAGTCGCAGCTTTGCAATGACTGGACCCGTTGCGCTGAAACCAGTGCCATGAGCATAACCACTTTGTAAGTGAGTTTGACCAAGGACAGGGATGTAGCTGGAGCCTACCGGTGAAGCTGCGTGTTAACATCCCATATCTCTGCGTACCTGGGCCTGGGGTGTTTTGAGTTTAAGATACCCTTCATAAATCTGGATATCAGAGGGTGAAATCTGACAGAGTGGGTCCCGCTCCCCGCAGCAAATATGATGAGAAGGCACGTTTGGCACAGTTAATGGCACTACAACTTAATTTTTGTCAAAGACCTATTCGAAAATGAACTTCAAGACGTCAGTCATCCGTGCCGTATTATATGTAAAATTAGCATTTAAACAAAATACTTCCCATCTCCTGATGAGGAAATGTACTGCTTTGGATGATGATGTTATCTGATATGTTTGCTACTCCTGGTGCACCTTGAATCACTTGTGGATTTCATACTGATAGATATCGGGCCAGCATTGATTCCGAACATCGGTCTTTTGTATCGGTACAATCCGCAGTGAGTGACGAATGTTGTCACCTCTGTAGACTCAGGATGTATTTCCAATTGGTGATATCCCCACTTGAGATCAATTTTGGAGAACACTTTACTGGTTGATAACTCTTGTAACACCTCATCCACCGTAGGGATTGGGTGTCTTTCTCTGATTATTGCCTCATTGGCTCTCCTCATGTCAACACACAGTCTAATGTCATCATTGGGTTTTGGCACAATCACTACTTGACCCACTCATGGTGTCGAACGTTCAACTGGTTCAATAATGTCCTGATCAATCAACTCCTTGATTTTAGCTTCTACTTTTCCACGAAGTCCAAATGGCGTTCTCCGCACCAGTTGAGCTATCGGCTTGACATTTCCATCAATGGCTAACTTCACTTGCTGGCCTTTCAATTTTCCTGAGTGAAATTCCTATCTCATGTCATCATATAACCATATAACATATAACCATATAACAATTACAGCACGGAAACAGGCCATCTCGACCCTTCTAGTCCGTGCCGAACACGTATTCTCCGCTAGTCCCATATACCTGCGCTCAGACCATAACCCTCCATTCCTTTCCCGTCCATATAACTATCCAATTTATTTTTAAATGATAAAAACAAACCTGCCTCCACCACCTTCACTGGAAGCGCATTCCACACCGCCACCACTCTCTGAGTAAAGAAGTTCCCCCTCATGTTACCCCTAAACTTCTGTCCCTTAATTCTCAAGTCATGTCCCCTTGTTTGAATCTTCCCTACTCTCAGTGGGAAAAGCTTATCCACGTCAACTCTGTCTATCCCTCTCATCATTTTAAAGACCTCTATCAAGTCCCCCCTTAACCTTCTGCGCTCCAAAGAATAAAGCCCTAACTTGTTCAACCTTTCTCTGTAACTTAGTTGCTGAAACCCAGGCAACATTCTAGTAAATCTCCTCTGTACTCTCTCTATTTTGTTGACATCCTTCCTATAATTAGGCGACCAAAATTGTACACCATACTCCAGAATTAGCCTCACCAATGCCTTGTACAATTTTAACATTACATCCCAACTTCTTTACTCAATGCTCTGATTTATAAAGGCCAGCACACCAAAAGCTTTCTTTACCACTCTATCTACATGAGATTCCACTTTCAGGGAACTGTGCAGAGTTATTCCCAGATTCCTCTGTTCACCTGCATTCTTCAATTCCCTAGCATTTACCATGTACGTCCTATTTCGATTTGTCCTGCCAAGATGTAGCACCTCACACTTATCAGCATTAAACTCCATCTGCCATCTTTCAGCCCACTCTTCCAACTGGCATAAATCTCTCTGTAGACTTTGAAAATCTACTTCATTATCCACAACCCCACCTATCTTAGTATCATCTGCATACTTACTAATCCAATTTACAACACCATCATCCAGATCATTGATGTACATGACAAACAACAGTGGACCCAACACAGATCCCTGTGGCACCCCACTAGTCACTAGCCTCCAACCTGACAAACAACCATCCACCATTACTCTTTGGCATCTCCCATTCAGCCACTGTTGAATCCATCTTGCTGCTCCACCATTAATACCCAACAATTGAACCTTTTTAACCAACCTTCCATGAGGAACCTTGTCAAATGCCTTACTGAAGTCCATATATACAATATCCACTGCTTTACCCTCATCAATTTCCCGAGTATCCTCTTCAGAAAATTCAAGAAGATTAGTCAAACATGACTTTCCAGGCACAAATCCATGTTGACTGTTCCTAATCAGTCCCTGTTTATCCAGATGCTTATATATATTATCTCTAAGTATCCTTTCCATTAATTTGCCCACCACTGACGTCAAACTAACAGGTCTATAATTGTTAGGTTTACTCTTAGAATCCTTTTTAAACAATGGAACAACATGCGCAGTACGCCAATCCTCCGGCACTATTCCCGTTTCTAATGACATTTGAAATATTTCTGTCATAGCCCCTGCTATTTCTACACTAACTTCCCTCAATGTCCTAGGGAATATCCTGTCCGGACCTGGAGACTTATCCACTTTTATATTTCTCAAAAGTGTCAGTACTTCCTCTTCTTTGAATCTCATAGCTTCCATAGCTACTCTACTTGTTTCCCTTACCTCACATAATTCAATATCCTTCTCCTTGGTGAATACTGAAGAAAATAAATTGTTCAATATCTCCCCCATCTCTTTTGGCTCTGCAGATAGCTGTCCACTCTGACTCTCTAATGGACCAATGTTATCCCTCGTTATCCTTTTGCTATTAATATAGCTGTAGAAACCTTTTGGATTTACTTTCACCTTACCTGCCAAAGCAACCTCATATCTTCTTTTAGCTTTTCTAATTTATTTCTTAAGATTCTTTTTACATTCTTTATAGATACATAGATACATAGAAAATAGGTGCAGGAGTAGGCCATTCGGCCCTTCGAGCCTGCATCGCCATTCAATATGATCATGGCTGATCATCCAACTCAGTATCCCGTACCTGCCTTCTCTCCATACCCCCTGATCCCTTTAGCCACAAGGGCCACATCTAACTCCCTCTTAAATATAGCCAATGAACTGGCCTCAACTACCCTCTGTGGCAGAGAGTTCCAGAGATTCACCACTCTCTGTGTGAAAAAGTTTCTTCTCATCTCGGTCCTAAAGGATTTCCCCCTTATCCTTAAGCTGTGACCCCTTGTCCTGGACTTCCCCAACATCAGGAACAATCTTCCTGCATCTAGCCTGTCCAACCCCATAAGAATTTTGTACGTTTCTATAAGATCCCCTCTCAATCTCCTAAATTCTAGCGAGTATAAGCCAAGTCTATCCAGTCTCCTTTATACTCCTCAAGCACCTCATTTACCCCATGCTGCCTATAATTATTGTAGATCTCTCTCTTTTTCCGAACCAAGTGTCCAATTTCCCTTGAAAACCATGGCTCTTTCCAATTTTTACTATTTCCTTTCAACCGAACAGGGACATGAAGATTCTGTACTCTTAAAATTTCACCTTTAAATGTCCTCCATTTCTCTTCTACATCCTTCCCATAAAACAAAATGTCCCAATTTACTCCTTTTAAATCCTTTCGCATCTCCTCAAAGCTAGTCTTTCTCCAATCAAAAATCTCAACCCTAGGTCCAGTTCTGACCCTCTCCATAATTATATTGAAACTAATGGTATTGTGATCACTGGTCCCGAACTGTTCCCCAACGCATACCTCTGCCACCTGACCCATCTCATTTCCTAACAGGAGGTCCAGCCCCTTCTCTAGTAGGTACTTCGATGTATTGCTGCAAAAAACTATCCTGCACACATTTTACAAACTCCAACCCATCCAGCCCATTTACAGAATGTGTTTCCCAGTCTATGTGTGGAAAATTGAAATCTCCCATAATCACTACCTTGTGCTTACTACTAATATCTGCAATCTCCTTACATATTTGCTCTTCCAATTCTCGCTCCCCATTTGGCGGCCTATAATACACCCCTATAAGTGTTGCTACCCCTTTCCCATTTCTCAGTTCCACCCAAATAGCCTCCCTAGACGAGCCCTCTAATCTATCCTGCCAAAGCACTGCTGTAATATCTTCCCTGATAAGCAATGCAACACCTCCACCTCTTGCCTCTCCAATTCTATCAAACCTGAAGCAACGAAATCCTGGAATATTTAGTTTCCAATCACAGCTCTCCTGCAACCATGTTTCACTGATCGCCACAACATCATACTTCCAGATGTCAATCCAGGCTCTAAGTTCATCCACCTTTCTTACAATGCTCCTAGCATTAAAATATACACATTTAAGAAACCCACCCTCTCTTATTCTCTGTTTATTGTCTTTTCTTCTCTCTCCCCTACATTTTGGGTCAGAGTGCTACCATTCTCTGCCTCCTGCCTCACACACTGACTGCTAGCTTTCCCAATTTGATTCCCTCCCCCCAACCATACTAGTTTAAAGTCTCCCCAGTAGCCTTTGCAAATCTCCCCGCCAGGATATTGGTCCCCCTCGAGTTCACTTGCAACCCGTCCTTTCTGTACAGGTCGCACCTTCCCCAAAAGAGGTCCCAATGATCCAGAAACTTGAATCCATACCCACTGCACCAGTCCCTCATCCACGCATTTATTCTCCACCTCGCTCCATTCCTACTCTCACTGTCGCATGGCACAGGCAGTAATCCTGAGATTGTTACCTTTGCAGTCCTTCTCCTTAACTCTCTACCTAACTCCCTAAATTCTTCTTTCAGGACCTCTTCTCTTGTTTTACCTGCACTGCATTTACATACACGCCGATGTGAAGCACTCCCAGCTCTCGAGCTGTATTTCTGCTCAGCAGAGCTTCTCCCTTCTCCTCTATCACCACAAATCCTGCTTCAGTTTTTCTATCTCCGACTTCTACTTTAGCCGTGAAATATCCAATGGTCTGCAATTGTTGAGTTGCGGTGTATGGATTTAACTTCCTACTACACCTCCTTGACGTGCACTTGATTTTCTGCTGTTTCAAGCATTCCTAAAGTGACCTGTCAATTACGTTGCTGTTGCTACCAGAATCTACAATCACTGGCACTGTAACACCTCCGATGGTCACTGCAACTTTCTCGTGATGGCTCTCATTCAATGCAAACTGATCATTCCTTTTAACAGCATGCTCACCAGCTTCATGCTCACCAGCTTCATGCTCACCAGCTTCATGCTTACCAACATGCTCACCACCAATATCCTGCACCTATTTTCTATGTCTCTATGTTCATCACTCTCTTCATCACTTCCGAAATCATCTTCTACATGACGGACATGACCCTTATTTTTCTGCCAAGGTCTGTCTATCTTTTCATGGACTTCCCTTTCTTGCTGTAATCACTTGTCTTGTCCCTGAGCTTACTTTTACATTTCTTTGCAAAATGATCTTTCTCTCCACATTTCCTACATGTTCTACCTTTTGCTGGACAACATGCATCGTTCCCTATGTGACCCTTGTTGCCATACCTGTAACACTCGATCTCACAATTGGGCATACTTCTTGGTCTACTGTAGGACAGATGGTTAACTTGCCCAGTCTTGGAATCTTTCAATTTCATGCTGCTGCAATCGAAAAGCATTATTAAGGTTTAACTCACCTCCTTTTTCTTGCAATATAAATCTAATAAACCGGGATGACCACCCAAGTCCTAAAGTTCTGAGGTATTTGTTTGCACCATATGATTCAGGAATATTACCCTGATTTACAATGCAAGACGATAGACAAATAAAGAATGGAGGAATTACATTTTGTAGTTGGAATATACGGGGTGCCAACGAACCAATTAAGAGGGGTAAAATTTTTGCCCAACTAAAATCGTTGAAAAGCGACATAATGTTTTTGCAGGAGACACACATGAAACAACAAACACAAATAAGATTAAAGGCGAATTGGATAGGCCAAACATACTACTCCTCATTTACTTCTAAATCTAGGGGTACAGCTATTCTTATTAGGAAAGGTATTCCTTTTAAATTAAAGAATACCATATCAGATAAAGAGGGAAGATATATTATAGTTTCGGGTGAAATTTATGCAACCCCACTAACTTTGATAAATATTTATGCTCCGAATTTTGATAACCCCCACTTTTTTGATAAAATTATTGACATAATATCAGAGTTTAATTACCAAAATGTGATAATAGGGGGGGACTTTAACTGTGTTTTAGATTCATATCTAGATAAATCAGCAAAACAAAAGAAGAGTAATTTAAAATCTAAAACTAGCGAACTTCTAAATACATATATAAAAAATACGAATATAATAGATGTATGGAGATCTGCTAATCCAGTTGGAAGGGAATACTCGTTTTACTCTTCGGTGCATAAAACTTATTCAAGAATTGATTATTTTTTAGTGGATATGAAATTAATGCCATATACAAACAACCCAACATACCACATTAGTAGTATCTCAGATCCCTCCCCGTTGACATTTTCAGTAAAATTTGAGGGAATGCCGGGCAAAAATTTTTTTTGGAGGTTTAATACACATATTTTAAATGACGTGCAAGGCTATCAATATTTAAAACAACAAATGGAACTTTTTTTCGATACAAATGATATACCAGGTACTTTGCCTTCTTTATTATGGGAAACTTTTAAGGCATTTATGAGAGGAATTATAATTTCATAACAAAGTTTTCAAAATAAAAAGAATAAGACAGAACAATTGTTGTTAGAACAAGAAATCAGACAGTTAGAGATGGATAATGCCAAAGATTCCACGACAGATAAACACAATAAGATAATATTACTGAAATTTAAACTTAATCGAATTTTATCGGCAAGGGTAATAAGACTATTCCAAATGACAAAACAGGAACATTTTGAGTTTGGTGACAAACCACATAAGCTTTTAGCTCGCCAATTGAAAAAACAAGAAAAGGAAAATACTATAACCAAAATTAAATCAGAGAAAGGAGAATTACTAATACTACCTAAAGATATTAATAATAGATTTGCCCAATTTTATCAAAACTTATATACATCTAAAATTAAAAGAGAAGATAGTAAAATAAAAAAAATTCTAGATAATTGTAATCTTCCAATACTGGACCTTTTGGAACAAGAGGAATTAGGAGCTCAAATTACAATCAAAGAAATAGGTGAAACAATAAAATCGCTGAAAAATGGTAAGACACCGGGACCAGATGGTTTTAATAATGAATTTTATAAAAAATTTCAGGAGATAACAACCCCTTATTTATTTAATTTATACTCCCATGCTTTTAAAGAAAACAAACTACCTGAAACACTAACAGAATCAACTATTACACTTATTCCAAAAAAAGATAAAGATTTAGAAGATCCGGGCTCGTACAGAGCTATATCACTTTTAAATACAGATCAGAAAATTTTAGCAAAGATTTTATCAAGAAGATTAAGCAAATATATTAGTAAATTGATAAACCCTGATCAAACGGGGTTTATACCTAAAAGATACTCATTTAATAATCTGAGACGTCTGTTTAATATAATGTACTCGCATAAAGTAGAGGAAGAAGATATATCAATTATTTCTTTGGATGCAGAGAAAGCATTTGATCAGGTAGAGTGGCAATACTTATATAAAGTACTACAAAAATTTAATATGGGAGAGAATTTTATAAGATGGGTAAAATTATTATATGATAAACCGATGGCAAGAATTTTAACTAATAACATGTTATCTCAAAAATTTCAACTATCAAGGGGTAATAGGCAGGGATGTGCACTATCACCCCTGCTATTTGCCCTTATGATAGAACCCCTGGCTGAAAGTATAAGAATTCATCCGAATATTCAGGGCTATAATACCAGAGACTCAAAGAATAAAATCTCATTATATGCAGACGATATACTTTTATATATTACAAAGTCACAAACGAGCATACCAAATTTATTAAACTTAATAGAGGAATTTGGGTCTTTTTCTGGATATAGAATAAACTGGAATAAAAGTGAAATCATGACATTAAAACCTCAAGAACCTACACACTTACTGAAGTTCCCCTTTAAAATCGCAACAGAAAAATTTAAATATTTGGGTATTCAGATTACTAGAAAATATAAAGCATTATTCAATGCTAATTTCATGCCTTTATTAAATAAACTTAATACGTTGATTAAATTTTGGAAAACACTTCCCTTATCATTATTAGGTAGAATAAATGCAATAAAAATGATCTTCCTACCACAATTACTATACCTATTTCAATCTATACCGGTATATATACCAAAATACTTTTTTTTTAAATTAGACTCTAATATTACTAATTATATTTGGGACTATAGATCACATAGAATCACAAAAAAACACTTATGTAAACCAAAAGAGGTCGGGGGACTTTCACTTCCGAATTTTATGTATTATTACTGGGCAGTGCATATTAAGAATATGATTTATTGGTTGGATAGTGCTACCCAACAGACAGAATGGATAAAAATGGAGAAGGAGGATTGCCATCCTAGTAATATAGGAACGATCCTCTTCTCCCCAAAAAAACTGAATAACACAATATATAAGAAGAACCCAATTATATATGGTACAATAAGAATTTGGAAACAAATAAAATTATCTTTAAAATTAAGAAATCTATCACTGTTAATGCCAATAGCGAATAACCCTTTATTTAAACCATCTCTTATTGATAAGACATATAACCAATGGGAAAGTCTCGGAATTAGAAGGATCGGGGATATGTATGAAATGGGAAACTTACTATCATTCCAACAATTACAATTAAAATTTAAATTGAAAAACAACCAATATTTTAAATATCTTCAGATTTGCGATTTCGTGAAAAAATATATACAAGGATATCAAAAAGTAACTCCTGACTTATTGGAAGAGGCAATGAATATTGAAGCTGACTCACAAAAATTAATATCATATTTATATAATAGTATTCTAAATATAGACCTACCATCGACAGAGGTACTTAGAGAAGAGTGGGAACGGGAACTAATGATAAAAATTACGAAGGTTAAATGGGAAAAATACCTGATATATATTCACAAATGTTCAATTAATGTAAGACATAATTTAATTCAATTTAAAATTGTACATAGATTATATTACTCAAAAACAAGATTGAACAAATTTTATCCAAATATATCCGCCACTTGTGATAAATGTCTAGCCCAAAAGGCAACTATAACACACTCCTTAGTCTCCTGCATAAAACTTTATAGATTTTGGAATGATATTTTTGAAATATTTACAAAATTATTCAAGACAAGAATGGAACCTAATACTGAAATGATTATATTTGGCGTAATGGAAGATGGGAATAAATTGAACACATCTCAAAATCTATTCCTTAACTATGGTTTAATAATAGCAAAAAAAATAATTCTTAAATTTTGGAAGGGTACATCAATACCAACGCTTAAAATGTGGATTGCAAGTATGTTGGACACCGCTCATCTTGAGGAAATGCGATTCCTCCTAATGGATAAATCAGACCAATTCATAACGAGTTGGTCTCCATTCGTCGTTTTTTTGGAATCATATGGTGCAACACAATTGTAAAAAATAACTGTTTCAGGACTGGACGAGGGTTGGTCAAGACTATAAATAATGATCTCCTCTTTTTTTCTTTTCTTCTCTCTATTCTCTCTCTCAACTTTTTTCATTTACTCGTTTTCTTTTTTCACACACTATATATTTCACATCTTTCTATCCTTTACTATCTAACTTCTTTTTCTTATTCTAATCTTTTTTCAGTGTAACAAAAAAAAAAAAGAAGTTGTACATAAAATGTATTATGAAAATATATATTAGGCACTTTGGTGCCATATGACTGTACTTACTTCTAATAAAATAAAATATTAAAAAAAAAAAAAACTCACCTCCTTTTTCTAGCAGCCTTCTCTTGAGCTTGTCTGACCTGCAATGCTGGACAACCTGATCCAATTTCTGGTTTTCCACAATATTAGCTACATATTTGCATCCAACAGACACCTGTCTGAGTCTCGTCACAAACTGAGCAACACTCACCCTCTTCCTGCATTGTTTTACGGAATAAATGGCGTTGAAATTTAGCATTTGGCACCACCACATAATGACTGTTCAAAGCATCAACGGCTTTCATATAGTCCTCCTTCATTCCGGTATCAGGGAGTGTTTTAAAAATTTCTCAAACTGCTGGCCCCACGGTGAAGAGAAGCAACGCTCTCCGCTGCACCTGCACCCACTGATTCCTGGGATGTCAGGACTGTCTTATGAAGAAAGACTGGATAGACTTGGTTTATACTCTCTAGAATTTAGGAGATTGAGAGGGGATCTTATAGAAACTTATAAAATTCTTAAGGGGTTGGACAGGCTAGATGCAGGAAGATTGCTCCCGATGTTGGGGAAGTCCAGGACAAAGGGTCACAGCTTAAGGATAAGGGGGAAATCCTTTAAAACCGAGATGAGAAGAACTTTTTTCACACAGAGAGTGGTGAATCTCTGGAACTCTGCCACAGAGGGTAGTCGAGGCCAGTTCATTGGCTATATTTAAGAGGGAGTTAGATGTGGCCCTTGTGGCTAAGGGGATCAGAGGGTATGGAGAGAAGGCAGGTACGGGATACTGAGTTGGATGATCAGCCATGATCATATTGAATGGCGGTGCAGGCTCGAAGGGCCGAATGGCCTACTCCTGCACCTAATTTCTATGTTTCTGCCCCAGCATATTCTCACCATGAAAGAGCCCTCGACTATTGGCGTAAGCTTCAAATTCCTCCAGCCAAGCATTCCACTTCATGCTGACGGTCCTTGCATCACCCGTCGGATCGAAGTGTGCAACTCCACGCAGTGCTAAGAAATCAGCTCCAGCAACCGCCATTTTAAAAGAAAGATTTTTTACCAGCTCGAAGCCACGGATTCAGAATCCAAAATATCCAAATATCCGAAATATCCTCGTCGCCAATGTCACATCCTGGCCGCAGATGTGAAGTAATAATGATATTGACACATTATTAAGAAGTATATGGAGTGTGAGTGGTTGTTGCCCCTGAACCAATATCTGAAGGGGTTGTTCCTCAAGTTCTGGTTGCATTTTAGTCGCATGATTCTAGTGTTTGGACACAAGGCAGGGGGGGGGGGGGGAAATCCCTGTTGGTTTGCTCCTGGGCCTGGCCAAGATGGCCATTCGCGGGTCCAGGCAGCGGGCAGTCGATGGTCATGCTAGAGTCGGCTGCCTGCCCCTCTTCTGGACCTATGTCCATGCTCGCGTGTCCCTGGAGAGGGAACACGCTGTGTCCACGGGGACTCTGGAGGCCTTCTGTGGGCGCTGGTCACCGTGTGGGATTGAGCATTGTAAATAATGACCGTATCATTGTATTATAATGATTATTTGATGTATTGTAACCTCTGAATGTGTTTTTGATGTGTATTATGCGTTTGTGCTGAATAAAGTCTTTGAAAAAGAAAAAAACAAGAGGGAGAGAAAGAGGGGGGAGAGAAAGGGAGTGAGAGGAGAGAGAGAGAGGGGGAGGGTGGGAGAGAGAGAGGGGGAGGAGAGAGAGGGGAGCGAGAGAAGGAGATATTTTCATAATCATAATCATAATAGTACTTGGTGTGTGGGATCCATGCCACAAGAAGGGTCCCGACCCAAAACACCATCTATCCACCCCCTTGTACAGATGCTGCCTGACCCGTCGAGTTGCTGCTGCTGCCCCATCTTTCACTCAGGACTACAATATGCTCGGTTGCAGAATATATGCTCACAATAGACTGATTTAGTTTAGTTTAGTTTGGAGATACAAGCCCTTCGGCCCACCCAGTCCGTGCCGGCCAGCAACTAACAGTATCCTGGGGACAAAATACAATTTTTACCGAAGCCAATTGGCCTGTAAACCCGCACATCTTTGGAGTGTGGGAGTACATCGGAGCTCCTGGAGAAAACCCACGCAGGTCACGGAGAGAACATGCAAACTCCGTACAGACAGCACCCGTGGTCAGGATGGAACCCGAGTCTCTGGCGCTGTGAGGCAGCAACTCTACCGCTGCACAATCTTGCCGACCCTCAATTAAATAAAAATGTATATACAAAATGAAGTGACAAATAATAAAACATCTCCAATTTTAAGACAGAATTGTTGCCATTACTCAGCAGGTCAGTCTACAAGATTCAGAATGTATTTATAGCAAACTTAAAGACATGGACAGGTACATGGATAGGACAGGTTTGGAGGGATATGGGCCAAACACAGGCAGGTGGGATTAGTGCAGACGGGGCATGTTGACTGGTGTAGGCAAGTTGGGCCAAAGGGCCTGTTTCCACGCAGTATCTCTAAACTAAACGTGTGTATGATCGGGCGATTGGTGATTGGCATGGACTCGGTGGGCCGAAGGGCCTGTTTCCACGCTGCGTGATTCTTATGACTCATCACATTCTGCCCCAACCAGGAATTAATTGAATGCTTTGTTGATGGAATTGACTTTGCAGGTTCACCGTGTGACTGCATTTACATTCTTTACACTTCACACTGCGACCGTCAGAGGTTAAATGTCATCCTTGGGGCATTTATTCTGTCGTTGCGCAGTGATCAGACTTCAGGAGACGGAGAGATTTAATCTGCCCCAGGGCACTTGTACGGAGCTGTGGTATTCATCGGCTCATTAATTATAAAGGTGCTAATGTACTTCACCTGCTTACACAGATAGGTGGAGGGGCAGGTCTTGTGGTGGAAGCAGTAACTGCAGGAGGACCTCAGTTGAGTTCAGCTTGGATTAGTTTAGTTTTTAGTCTTTAGTTGAGTTTATAGCCTTTAGTTTTGTATAGTTTTTTGTTTTAGGTGACGTTTCAGAGTGCTGGAGTAACTCAGCGAGTCAGGCAGCATCTGTGGAGAACATGGATAGGTGACGTTTCAGAGTGCTGGAGTAACTCAGCGAGTCAGGCAGCATCTGTGGAGAACATGGATAGGTGACGTTTCACAGAGTGCTGGAGTAACTCAGCGAGTCAGGCAGCATCTGTGGAGAACATGGATAGGTGACGTTTCACTGAGTGCTGGAGTAACTCAGCGGGTCAGGCAGCATCTGTGGAGAACAT
This sequence comes from Amblyraja radiata, assembly GCF_010909765.2. Taxonomy (NCBI): domain Eukaryota; kingdom Metazoa; phylum Chordata; class Chondrichthyes; order Rajiformes; family Rajidae; genus Amblyraja; species Amblyraja radiata. The sequence goes on from NC_045972.1 coordinate 733,448, forward strand.
GGATAGGTGACGTTTCACAGAGTGCTGGAGTAACTCAGCGAGTCAGGCAGCATCTGTGGAGAACATGGATAGGTGACGTTTCACAGAGTGCTGCAGTAAAGGGCCTGCCCACTTGGCCGTCATTTGCACCTCATTTAGGCGTCTTTTTTTCTCTTTTCTCTGGGACCGCAGCTATTTACAATGATTTGGATGAAGGGATTCAAAGTAACATTAGCAAATTTGCAGATGACACCAAGCTGGGTGGCAGTGTGAACTGTGAGGATGCTATGAGAATGCAGGGTGACTTGGACAGGTTGGGTGAGTGGGCAGATGCATGGCAGATGAAGTTTAATGTGGATAAATGTGAAGTTATCCACTTTGGTAGCAAAAACAGGAAGGCAGATTATTATCTAAATGGTGTCAAATTGGGAGAAGGGGAAGTGCAATGGGATCTGGGGGTCCTTGTTCATCAGTCAATGAAAGTAAGCATGCAGGAACAGCAGGCAGTGAAGAAAGCGAATGGCATGTTGGCCTTCATAACAAGAGGAGTTGAGTACAGGAGCAAAAAGAGGTCCTTCTGCAGTTGTATAGGGCCCTAGTGAGACCACACCTGGTGTATTGTGTGCAGTTTTGGTCCCCTAATTTGAGGAAGGACATTCTTGCTATTGAGGGAGTGCAACATAGGTTTACAAGGTTAATTCCTGGGATGGCAGGACTGTCATATGCTGAGAGAATGGAGCGGCTGGGCTTATATACTCTGGAGTTTAGAAGGATGAGAGGGTATCTTATTGAAAGATATAAAATTATTAAGGGTTTGGACACGCTAGAGTCAGGAAATATGTTCACGATTTTGGGAAAGTCCAGAACCAGAGGCCACGGTTTAAGAATAAGGGGTAAGCCATTTAGAACGGAGACGAGGAAACACTTTTTCACCCAGAGAGTTGTAAGTCTGTTGAATTCTCTGCCTCAGAGGGCGGTGGAGGCCAGTTCTCTGGATGCTTTCGAGAGAGAGCTAGATAGGGCTCTTAAAGATAGCAGAGTCAAGGGATATGGGGAGAAGGCAGGAATGGGGTACTGATTGGGGATGATCAGCCATGATCTGGCTCGAAGGGCCGAATGGTCTATTCCTACACTTATTGTCTACTGTGATGGACCAGGTAGTGTGTGGTGGGGAGGTCAGAGCTGGTGATGGACCTTCGATGGTGGGGGGGTCAGTACGTGATGGACCTTTGATGGTGGGGGGGGGGGGGGGTCAGTATGTGATGGACCAGGTAGTGTGTGTGGTGGGGAGGTCAGAGCCGGTGATGGAATGGGCAGGGTCCATCGCTCTGCAATCACCTTTGTTGCTGGGCATTCGAGTTACTGAACCAGGCCGTGATGCAAGAAGTCAGTATGATCCCGACTATATAGGAAGGAGCTGCAGATGCCGATTTATACCAAAGATAGACACAAAATGCCTGAATAACTCAGCGGGTCTCTGGAGAATAAGGGATACGTGACGTTTTGGAATAGGAATAGGTGGCAATTTAGCATCTGATATAAGCAAGACTTGCTCAACGCGTGTGGCTCTGTCGAGGGAAGTGCCCAGTGAGAAAATTGTGAGTCTTCAGCGAGGAGGCTGAGGGAGGATGCCACACATAGAAACATAGACATAGAAACGTAGAAATTAGGTGCAGGAGTAGGCCATTCGGCCCTTCGAGCCTGCACCGCCATTCAATATGATCATGGCTGATCATCCAACTCAGTATCCCGTACCTGCCTTCTCTCCATACCCTCTGATCCCCTTAGCCACAAGGGCCACATCTAACTCCCTCTTAAATATAGCCAATGAACTGGCCTCGACTACCCTCTGTGGCAGAGAGTTCCAGAGATTCACCACTCTCTGTGTGAAAAAAGTTCTTCTCATCTCGGTTTTAAAGGATTTCCCCCTTATCCTTAAGCTGTGACCCCTTGTCCTGGACTTCCCCAACATCGGGAGCAATCTTCCTGCATCTAGCCTGTCCAACCCCTTAAGAATTTTGTAAGTTTCTATAAGATCCCTTCTCAATCTCCTAAATTCTAGAGTATAAACCAAGTCTATCCAGTCTTTCTTCATAAGACAGTCCTGACATCCCAGGAATCAGTCTGGTGAACCTTCTCTGCACTCCCTCTATGGCAATAATGTCCTTCCTCAGATTTGGAGACCAAAACTGTACGCAATACTCCAGGTGTGGTCTCACCAAGACCCTGTACAACTGCAGTAGAACCTCCCTGCTTCTATACTCAAATCCTTTTGCTATGAAAGCTAACATACCATTCGCTTTCTTCACTGCCTGCTGCACCTGCATGCCTACTTTCAATGACTGGTGTACCATGACACCCAGGTCTCGCTGCATCTCCCCTTTTCCTAGTCGGCCACCATTTAGATAACACCAAACGCTGGAGAGGGAGAGACGAAAGAAGGAGATGTCAAGCAAGCTGATTCAGTGTGATGCTTGCAGTATGTGGGAGGTCAAGGACACTGCAGGTGCCTCTGGCTGCTACAAATGTGAGAAGTGCATCCAGGTAGAGCTCCTGAAGGACTGTTGGGGAACTGGAGAAACAAGTCGATGACCTCAGGTTCGTCCGAGAAACTGAGTTGTTCCTCGACAAGTCCTACAGTAAGATTGTTACATCGAAGGTACTGGAAGAGAGAAGGTGGGAGACAGTGAGAAAGGGAAGGAAACATGGAGGGGACGGGGGCCACAATTTTTTGGCGGCCACGCGCGCATGCGCACACTCACACACAAGCGCGAGGCTTCGGAGGTCAATCAGCGCTAAAAGCGAAGATTTTAAAGTCGGGATCACAAAACGTAGGGGGGGGGGGGGGATGTCCCCCACCTCTCAAAACATGGGGGGGATGTGTCCCCTCTGCCCCCCCCCTGGGTTTTCCGCCCCTGATGGAATGCAAAGGTCCCCGGGTGTTGTACCTCTTGTGAACAGGTTCACCCACTTAGAAGCTGTCGGGACAGAAGACGTTATTACACTGAGCGGCGGACTGGCTTGCGAAGCAAAAAGGGCTGTTGAGCCAAAACCAAAGAGACCAACGTCAGGCAACGCCATTGTAGTTGGAGACTCCATTGTGAGAGGTATGGACGGGTTTCTGCGGCAACAAACGGGATTTGAGGATGGTGTGCTGCCTTCCTGGTGCCAGGATCCAGGATGTCACGGACAGAGTGCAGAAAATCCTCAAGGGCGAAGGTAAACAGCCAGAAGTGGTAGTGCATGTCGGCACAAACGGTGCTGAAAAGCAGGACCTCCAGGGTGGTTATCTCCGGTTTGCTTCCAGTTCCTCGTGCTGGCGAGAGCAGGAACAGGGAAATACCGGACCTGAACGTGTGGCTGGGGAACTGGTGCAGGGGGCAGGGATTTAGATTCTTAGACCACTGGGATCTGTTTTGGAGTAAGGGGGAACTGTACAAAAGGGACGGATTGCAACTTAACAGGTGGGGGACCAGCATTCTGGCAGGCAGGTTTGCCACTGCTACACGGGTGGTTTTAAACTAAATAAGAGGGAGGGGGGTGTCAAATGGGATAGTCAAGGACGGAGTTAAAGGGAGAGAATAAAGGGATGGTTAATGATCCCAGAATTAACGGGAAAGGAAGCTCACAAAGGGATAGGAGAGTATGGCCAAGTGTAATAGGGATCGATGTGAAAGGTGAGATGCGTAAGGAATTAAAAGTATTGTATATGAATGCGTGAAGTATAAGAAGTAAAGTAGATGAGCTTGAGGCTCAGTTAAAGGTTGGTAGATATGACATTGTGGGGATTACTGAGACGTGGCTGCAGGAGGATCGGGCCTGGGAACTTAATATTCAGGGTTATACATCCTATAGAAAGGCAGGTGGGCAGAGGAGGGGGGGTAGCTCTGCTGGTGAGGGATGGAATTCAGTTCCTTGCGAGGGAAGACATAGGGACTGACGAGGTAGAGTCACTGTGGATTGAGTTGAGGAATTGTAAAGACAAGACACTAATTGGTGTTATGTACAGACCCCCAAATAGTAGCCCGGATGTACGGTGTAAGTTGCAGCAGGAGTTAAAACTGGCATGTAACAAAGGTAATGCCACTGTGGTGATGGAGGATTTCAATATGCAGGTAGACTGGGAAAATCAGGTTGATTCAGGACCCCAAGAAAGAGAGTTTGTAGAATGCCTCCGAGATGGATTCTTAGAGCAGCTTGTAATGGAGCCGACCAGAGAAAAGGCAATTCTGGATTTAGTATTGTCCAATGAACCAGATTTGATAAGAGAACTCGAGGTAAAGGAACCACTTGGTGTAAAGGAGGTAGTGATCATAATATGATTAGTTTTAATCTGCAATTTGACAAGGAGAAGGTTAAATCGGAAGTGTCAGTGATGCAGCAAATTTGACAGGCAAAACAAGAAATGAAGTCCATGGAATTTTATTATATGTGACATCTTTTGCCTGTGTGCTAATATCAGCTGTGTGGTACAAAATATTAGCTGGCATAGATATTTGCAACAAGGTCATCCACACTAGAGATGCCACATGGATGTTGAAGCATCAAACATAGAAACTCTCCTCACAGATCTGACAACACTTGGAAACAACTGGAAGTCCATGTGGAATGAAGCAAAATTGGTTGCGTCAAACCTAAAGATAGAAATAAAACTCTCCCTACGATGCGGTGGAGTTGGGCGCAAGAGGGCAAGGCCGCACGATGACAGCACACATGATGCTGACTTGGAGGAAATGAATGGCACAGATGATACGTCAGAAGAGGTGTGTTCAGAAAGTGTGTGTTTTACGTTTTGGTAGACAATGTTATAGCAGGATTAACTGTCCGCTTCAATGCTGTTAGACAGTTGGCAGAAAAACTTGCGGAAATATCTCACCATGTCAAAGTGATGTGGAGAGAAAAGCTTTATCTTTATCAGAGCAATATCCTGCTGACATTAACGGTAATGATTTTGCAAAAGGAATGCAACATTTACCCTCAGTACATAAAGCAAATATTGTAAATGCACAGATCTGTTGAACTTGTTGACAGAGTACAGACTTGGTGATCTCTTTCCAAATGTTTGTGTTAGCTTAAGAATACTATTCACAATTCCAGCAACAGTAGCTTCTGCAGAGAGGTCATTTGGCACACTCAAGCTGATTAAGAATTATTAAAGATCTACAATGTCTCAGGAATGTCTTGTGGATTTGGCCAGGCTAAGTATTGAATCAAACATTGCCAGAACAATACATTTTCATGCTGTGATTCAAATTTTTTTCCACAAAAAAAGGTCAGAAAAGCTCTTTATTTAAAGTAAATACTAAGCCTTGTTTTACTTTTTACTAATAATTATGTCTTCTGATTATCTGATCTGCATTGAAATATAAAAGGATGTTTCAATGTGAATTATTTCTCCTTATCTGTATTGCAGCATAAACAAAGATGTTCAAAATAAAAGTGCTTTCTTCTCTCTGATCCTTTTATTTATATTTATATTTATCATGGAGGGAGTATAGGGGCATAAGGTATCAAATGCAGAAAATCAACAGAGCACTCCATTCCACCCCTCTCTCATCTTCCATACCCTTTTGGCTCATTACATAAAACTGTAGTGAATCAAAACAGGATGACTAATGGAGAAGGCAAGGGGGCCCGAAAGAAACTTTGTACCCACTGATAAAATTCCTCTCAGAGGCCCTGGTAGCCAGCTTGGGGGAGTAAGGGGAATGGGAGAGAGCCAGCTTGGGGGAGTAAGGGGAATGGGAGGGACCCAGCTTGGGGGAGTAAGGGATGGGAGGAAGCCAGTTTGGGGGAATGAGGGCTGGGAGGTAGCCAGCTTGGGGGAGTAAGGGGAAAGGGAGGGAGCCAACTTGGGGAAGTAAGGGAAGGGAGATAGCCAGCTTGGAGGAGAAAGGGGATGGTTGGTAGGCAGCTTGGGGTAGTAAGGGATGCGAGGTAGCCAGATTTGGCGAGTAACAGGAATGGGAGGTTGCCAGATTGGGGGAGTAAGGGGAATAGGAGTTTGCCTGCATGGGGGAGTAAGCGATGGGAGGCGACCAGCTTGGGAGTAAGCGATGGGAGGCAGCCAGCTTGGGGGAGTAAGGGATGGGAGGTAGGCAGCTTGGGGGAGTAAGGGTAAAGGGAGTAGCCAGCTTGGGGTAGTAAGTGGAATGGGAGTTTGCCAGCTTGGGGGAGTAAGGGGAATGGGAGTTTGCCAGCTTGGGGGAGTAAGGGAATGGAAGGTAGGCAGCTTGGGGGAGTAAGGGATGGGATGCAGCCAGCTTGGGGAGAAAGGGATGGGAGGTAGCCAGCCAACGCACTCCCGGTTACAGAGTCGCCGGTTCTGTTGCTGAGTCATTCCCGATGTTGCCGCTGCGGCTGGTGGTGTGTGGATGTCCGGCCCATCACTGGTCATTGTCATGTGTAGGTGTGCTCTGTGAGTGGGTGTGGGGGTGGGTGTACTGTGAACCCTGGTGTTGCTGTACCTGTCATTGGTGAATGATCACTTTATTTTACTCTGCCATCAGAAACTGTACAAATGCCCCGTCACTGTACAAGACATTCCCGGCCCCCATGGCTGCAGCCACCCACACCAGCTGTCTCTCTGCATGGATGATGCCCGACCTGCCGAGTCTTTGCAGCGTTCTTCTCTGAGCTGACCATTTAACATGGACGTATTAGTCTCCACACAGGAATTTAAAGCGGGGGGGGGGGGGGGGGGGGGGGGGGGAGTCACTACACCGGGGTGGGTTGGTCACCACACTCGGGGGGGGGGGGGGGGGGGGGGGGGGGGGGGGGTGGGGGGGGGGGTGGTTCCCTGCACACAGACCCAACACCAGGAGCAGGGGACCCTATCCCTGTGGGGCAGGAGGGAGGCCACTCAGTCCATGATGCTGGTGGTATGTGTTGACATTGTGAGGGGAGGGGACCGGACGGGGGTGGGGGGGGGGGAGTCGCCCTGCCTATCCCCAGTGGGTGGAAGGGGTGTACAGGCAGGGAACTGACCGCAGCAGGATGCAGGTTACACATTCCCACCCCAACCCTCTGGCCGACCCCCTTGCTCCATCCCTCCCATCCCCACCAAGAGTCGCCAGTTCCGTTGCTGAGCTGAGCCCCTCTGCCGTGGATTTGCCGAGATGGAGTCGGGTGCTGCATCATTCCGTGTTGCCTCTGCGATGGGCGGTGTGTGGACGGCCAGCTCATCACTGGTCACTGTCTCCAGGGCTGGTTACTGCTGCTGGCCCCCACTACTGGTCACTGGTGGCTGTAGGTGTGGATGGCCTCACACCAGTGTCTACTCTCAGTGGAACATCAATGGAACGTTCTTCATCCTGCTGGCCGAGACAACACGGGTGTCAGAGGCCTGACACGGGGAGGGGGGAGTAAGCCATGGCAGGGGGTCAGGGATAGGGATTGGGGAGATGGGAGATCGGGGATCAGGGTGGGGTGTGAGGGGGGAGGAGAGCGGGTCGAGGAGGCAAATGGATGGGGTCCAGGGGCAGCAGCCGTGGGTGTTGGGGGCAGGGGCTGGGGTGTGGGAGGGGGGGGGAATGTTCTGTGCCATGGGGGCAACACCAGGCTGTGGGGGATACACACGTTGCCTGCCGAGGGGCTGAGGCTGCCCCATCCATACTCACCGCTGCTGCAGGTCCAGGACGGGCAGGGCCTGCGGCTCCTCCTTCCCCACGCTGCCACCCCTCGTTCTCCGCCGCACTTTGTGCTTCTTGTGTTTCTTCTTCTAGAGAGCAACAGAGAAACAACGGTTCACTGGCTGCTGTGCACCCCATCACTGCCCCGCTCCCCCACCCCTCATCACACCTCCCTCCCCCACCCCCCAGCACCACACCTCCCTCTCCCACCCCCCAGCATCACATCTCCCTCCCCCACCCCCCAGCACCACACCTCCCTCTCCCACCCCCCAGCACCAGCACCACACCTCCCTCCCCCACCCCCCAGCACACCTCCCTCCCCCACCCCCCAGCACACCTCCCTCCCCCTCTCCCCAGCACACCTCCCTCCCCCACCCCCCAGCACCACACCTCCCTCCCCCACCCCCCAGCACCACACCTCCCTCTCCCACCCCCCAGCACCACACCTCCCTCCCCCCACCCCCAGCACCAGCCCACCCTCCCCCCCCCCCCAGCACCACACCACACCCCTCCCCCCACTCCCCCAGCACCCCCCCTCACCTCCCCACCCCCCCCCACACCTCCCTCCCCCTCTCCCAGCCACCCCTCCCCCCACCCCCCTCACCAACCCCCCCTCCCCCCCACCCCCCAGCACCACACCTCCCTCTCCACCACCCCGCCCAGCACCACCACCACACCTCCCTCCCCACCCCCCCAGCACACCTCCCTCCCCCACCCCCCAGCACACCTCCCTCCCCTCTCCCCAGAACACTCCCTCCCCCAACACCCCCAGCACCAAACCTTCCCTCCCCCACCCCCCAGCACCACCCCTCCCTCTCCCACCCCCCAGCACCAGCACCACACCTCCCTCCCCCACCCCCCAGCACACCTCCCTCCCCCACCCCCCAGCACACCTCCCTCCCCCTCTCCCCAGCACACCTCCCTCCCCCACCCCCCAGCACACCTCCCTCCCCCACCCCCCAGCACCACACCTCCCTCCCCCACCCCCCAGCACCACACCTCCCTCCCCGTGCGGTGTGAGTACTGAGGGAGTGTCCCCACCAGTGGCCCTCCCCAGCACTGACCGACTCCTTCTTCTGCTTCTTCCCTTTCCGTCGGTCTTTGTGCTTCTTCTGCTCCCGCTCCTCCCGCTGCGAGCCACTGCTGTGCTTCTCTCTCCTTCGCTCCTCTCGGTTTGCGGCGCCACCACTGTGCCTCTCCCTCTCCTCACTCTGTGTCTCCACGGTGACGGAGCCAGCCCCTGTGGTACAACAGGCCAAAGCCAGGAGAGTGTCATCCGGTGGAAACAGGCCCTTCCGATCCACTTGCCAATACCGACCAACATGCCCCATCTACACTAGTCTCACCTGCCTGTGTTTGGCCCATATCACTCTAGACTTGTCATATTCATGTACCTGTCTAATTGACCTCCTCGGGCAGCCCGTTCTATACACCAACCACCCTTTCTGTGAAAAGGTTACCCCTCAGATTCCTATCTTTCTTCCTTCACCTTAAACCTCTGTCCTCTGGTTCTCGAGGAATCAGCTAGGAGTTAGCTTTGGTCACCCTGCAAGTAGCTGGAACTCATGCTTAAACAGTGATACTGGCTCTTGCTCATAAAGTCGTTCAGCACGAAAAGAGGCCATTCGGCCCACCCTGTCCATGCCATCCCTGACAATTACATCGCCTGTAGCCTTTGACATTTCAGACACTTTGGGTGACTCTGCCTCCACCACCCTCCCACAATGTGTTCTGGTTACTCACCAGTCTCTGGCTGAGAATGATACACATCAACTCTCTTCGCCCCCTACCCTAAACCTGCAGCCTCGAGCTTCCACTACCTCTGATAGGGGGATACTTTTCCTGCAGTCTGCCCCATCCCATGGTTGTCTCCTGAGACAATGCCTCCTCTCCACATCCACCCCTCACAATGCGATATATCTCAATCCCCTCCCACTCTGGTAAACTTCAGCGATTACAAGCCTTACCGTGTCCAACTTCCTAGCTTCCCATTCCAGAATCTCAGACTTTCTGTATATTTCTCGTGCCGCACTCGCGGGTTTGTAGGGAGATGTTTCTCATTGTCCACCAGACCAGGAATCCGAGGATTTATGAAGTTGTATCATAACCTCCCAGCACAGTATGTTTGCTGCCCCTGTTAATTAGGGCATTCCATCCCATATGCCATCCTCCCCAGATTACATATCCATGTGACTGTTTTGGGGAACATTGGACTTGTGCACAGGTCCCCCCATTCTTCAGTGCTCCCATTCATGATACAGGTCCCAACCTACGCTACATTCTCAATATGCATCCCCTTGCTCTTGTCAGCATTCAATTCCATCTCACTCTACATCACCAACACCACTGCTTTCACCAAGATGCAGCACAAAACGCCACACGACATCCTTCTTCCCAGTGGCTATCAAACTGTACAACTACTCCCCCATCTGTCATGGGGTAGGCCGACTCCCCTCCCCCTCCCCTCCCCCCCCCCATCCGTGCACATCCCTAATCCTATCCCCTCATCACTTTAATTTCATGTTTTATGACTGTTGGCAGATCAGTTTCACTCCTGGGATAAAGTTCTATTGTATCGTAATGTTCGTGTTATCTGCAAGCTTACTTGTCTTTATTTCTACATCCCCATCCACATGAGTAATGGATCCCCCCCCCCCGCTCCCCACTTCGAGGCGTTTTCAGGGATCCCGGTCTCACCGTGAACCAGGGCTGGCGGCAGGCGTGGCCCAAACTCCTCGGCACCCACGGGTGTCTGCGGACTACGCGGTCGTGGCTGTGTCCCGCTGGAACCCTCTCCTCCTTCCAGCTGCTGCACCAAACCTGGCAACAGGAGACAGACCAAGCTCAACACAGGGAGCTATGCACAGGACCAGGTCAGAGAGGAAACAGCCACAAGATCTGATTCACACAGGCATCCAACACCAGCAATGTGATTGGTTGCAATTTGGGGAACTAGTTATTAGGTTGATAAACAACACATATTTCATAGTGAAGCTCCCTCTAAACGGTCCCCCCAGGGTGATACTCCCTCTGCACCATCCAGGGACTGTATGATGGCCTTCAAAAGCTGCAACTTCGACACAGACAGTCCTTGTTTATCTGGAGAATACTACTTCTGTTGCTTTCCTGGACACTGCTTAATTAAACCGTTCATTAAATGTGGGAATGCGCTGTTTACAGCAGCAATCGCAGCAAGATTTTGATTTATTAAGTAGCAATAACTTTAGTCGAGTCACTCCTCAAAGATAGACATAAAGAGCTGGAGTAACTCAGTGAGACAGGCAGCCTCGTTTTGGGTTGAGACCCTTCTTCAGCTAGTCAGGGGAAAGGGGAACAAGAGATATAGACAGTGATATAGAGAGATATAGAACACATTAATGAATGATATGCATCAAAGTAATGATGATAAAATAAACAGGCCACCGTTAGCTGTTTGCTCGGTGAGAACGGGAACCTGGTGCGACTTGGGTGGGGGAGGGATGGCAATAATGGTACTGTAATGGTCACTTGGTGTTAGTGAAATCAATATTCATACCACTGGGCTGTAAGATGCCCAAGCAAAATATGAGATGCTATTCCTCCAAATTACGATTAGCCTCACTCTGACAATGGAGGAGACCTAGGACAGAAAGTTCAGTGGGGATAGACATACAAATCTGAAGTAACTCAGGTCAGTGTAGGAATGAGAAGGGGAATTAAAGTGTCTGGCAACCGGGAGATCGGGTATGTCCAAGCGGACTGAGTGAAGGCGTTCAGCGAAACGATCGCCCAGTCTACGTTTGGTCTCGCTGATGCATAAGAGTCCACAGCTTGAACAGCAGATACAGTGCATGAGGTACAACTGAACCTCTGCCTAACCTGAAAGGGCTGTCTGGGTCCCTGGACAGAGTCGAGGGAGGAGGTATAGGGGCAGGTGTTGCATCTTCTGCGATTGCAGGGGAAGGTACCTGGGTTGGGTGGGAAGGGATGAGTTAACCAGAAAATTGCGGAGGGAATGGTCTCTGTGGAAGGCGGAAAGAGGTGGAGATGGGAAGATATATCTTGTGATGGGAGATGGCGAAAATGTTGGAGGATTATGTTGCATGCGACGGCTGATGGGGTGAAAGGTAAGGACTAGGGGAAATCTGTCTCTGTTGAGACTGGGAGGAGGGAGAGCAAGGGTGGAGCTGCAGGGTACCGAGGAGACACAAGCGGGAGAGGGGAACCCCCATTCCCTAAAGAATGAGGACATCTGTCTTGGTATGGAACATCTAATCTTGGATGCAGATGTGGCGTAGGCGGAGGAATTGGGAGTATGGGAGAGTCTTTGGTGAGAAGAGCAGGCTGTGAAGAAGTGGAATTAAGATAGATGCGGGTTATTCATTGAAATAATCTGACTTTTGAGGTAATTGGTACCTTTAAGGTGAGTGGGAAGTGTGTTTTCATAGTTAAATATGAACAGGCAGTGGCCCTGGTGGGGCTGCATTTCAGCTCAACATGTTTGCAAACTGGTAATTGGCACTATTGATCTTTCCAGCACGGTGATTAACTACTGGGATGTGATCATTCACAGCACTGACAGGAAGATTTGGATTTGGAAACTATTGATAACCTTCGTCAAGCCACTCTCGATATTTGGTCACCCAGTACGGAATGACGGTCGCTGTGGAAGGATTCACTCTGTTGTTTGCTCCTGGGCCAAGCCAAGATGGCCATTCGCAGGTCCGGGCAGCAGGCAGTCGAGGGTCCTACCCGAATCGGCTGTCTGCCCCTCTTCCGGCTCCAAGTCCGTGTCTGCGTGTCCCCGGAGAGGGAACACTCGATGCCCACGGGGACTCTGGAGGTCTTCTGTGAACGCTCTTCACCACGGGGGGGCCAGTGCGTCGTGTTAACGGATAATACTGTTGTAATTTGATGATTGATTGAATAATGTTTGTAAGTTGCTATTTGGCAGGACTGATCCTTCCAGTACTTGTGCTGTGATTATGAAATAAAGCAAAATAACGTTTCCTTGTATATTTTTTAAAAATGGGTCAAACACAGAGTGAAGCTCCCTGTGCACCGTCCAATCACACAAGGAGTGTTCACCCGACGCCGGAGTTCCAGCTTCACGGCAAGAGGGCCTGAAAACATCGGACTGGCTGCGGAGGGCACAAATAGGCCCCAACCTCGGGTGATCACAGAGGAAGAGGACTAAACTGTCTGGTGCCTTTCCCCACAGTGGAACATTTTGATTCTGTTGTGGGGGGACGTTTGTTGTTGAACTCTATAATGTGTTGTGTCAATTTTTATTTTTTAATCTTTTTCTATGGATGTACGGAAACTTATTATTTATTTTATGTAAAGCACTTTGGTTTCAACTCGAGTTGATGTAAAACGTGCTATATAAATAAAGCTTACTTACTTACAATCCCAGGGTAGGGGCAGGAATTGTCCCAGAACTCAGGCAGCCAGTTCTACCACAGTGGCCTGGAAAGGCAATGCTCCCTTACCCCCACCGTGTACCTGTGGTGGCGGATGCTTGGGGTGGACGAGGGGGAGGGATGGGAGCATCAGAAGGAGAGGAAAGCTAAGGAAAAGAAGCACCTCCAAACGGGACCCCTGGCAGTAGATAAACTCGTGCTCGCCTCTGAGCCTAGCCCAGGGAAGCCTAAGGAGAGCTGGAGAGGTTGAGCAGGTAGACAGTAGAGCGGAGGCAGAGGCTTCCGCAATGGAGCTCACTGTACCACCCGTGGCTGGAAGAGAAGGAGCCATGGGTCCTCCGATACGGACTAAGGCTCTGAAGTCCAGGGGGAATCTGAAGGGGGGCCCTCACCCCCTGTTGAGGTGGAGTACCCAGGGCACACTTCCTCTGTGCTGGAGCATGCCTCTGTAGTACAGGGACTACCTGAGGATGCCAACGCACAACCCATGGGTGCAGTTCCCCCAGAGAACGCGTCCCCTGGCTTAGAGGATGACCAGGGGCAGCCTGAAGGGGGAGACTTGAGTGTGGGGGTGGGTCTCCAGACTATATTCCCAGATGAGGGGTGTGCTGCACCACCGGCTGAGGAAGTAGGGAAGACTCCAGGAACATCAGCCCTTGAAGATCACAGTGAGGTGATTCCCCTGGTGGTGGAGGACGGGGACTCTCTGGGTGACGGTGCTGGGGCGGGTACCCTGGGTGCGGAGGAGGGCAGGGTAGTTTCGGAGTGTGGACTCTAGACAGGCCCGCTTACTGCCAGCCTGGAGACTTGCTCCAACTTCATTGTCCCAGCCGGTTACAGAGGGCGGTGGGAGTCTGCGGGAGACTGGCCATTTACCAGGTAGCTTGTCACAGTCAGAGGTCGGTACCTGCCCCCGTCACTGATCCTGGGGGTGGGATGGTGACGGAGGAGGGACCGTGTGATGTGGCCGGCATGCCCACGTCACAGGGAGGGGTGAGCGAGGCGGCTGAGAGTAGGAACTGTCCGGACTCAGACTCGGACATTGAGTGCGAGGAGGGGGGGGGGTGACGCAGACTCCGTCGACAGTGAGTTAACGGACTGCCCTACCCGCAGCCCCGTGTCTCGACTTGTAGTCTGGGAAATCCAGAAGTTCTTGAATGACTCCAGAGGGACTAGGAATGGCGGAGTTGGCTGCTGACCGCTGGTGGGACCTGACGGGACCCATGCAGTTCATTTATGCCATCCTTTAAAAGGGGAAAGAGGTGGGTCTAACGAAAAAACCCACCTGGCTTCTGGAGTGGGAAGGGGGGGGTCTACATGAGCCATCTTAACTCCAATTCGAGTGGAGTGGCTTTCCTGTTGGCCCCATCTTTCCAGCCGGAGATTCTCAAGGTGCAGAAGGTTGCTGTAACTGGTGTGCGCCTGCATGGCGTGCGCCTGCATGGCGTGCGCCTGGATGGCGTGCCGTTGACTTTATCAATGTCTACGACCCCAAGATCAGCGCAATGCAGACATGCCTAACCCGGGACGTGACTATTTTGTTGAATACCATCGACCGTGGGGAGTGTGTTTTCCTTGGGGGAGATTTTAATTGTACCCTCGAGGCGAGATATCGCTCTGGCGTTCAGCGTGACCCAGCAGCAATAAGGGAGCTGGTAGACTTTTTTGAGCTGGTCGATGCGTGACGGAATTTCCATCCTGACTCTAGTGCCTTCTCGTACAGGTTTGAGGGTGGTCGTTCCCGTATTGAACGCTTGTACATTTCCAAGGCCGATGTCTCTTGTGTCTCGGTGCCGTGCTCGGACCACTGCCTGGTGCGAGTGGACTTTATCCCAGCGCGCACGTGGGCAGGGTCCGCATACTGGCATTTAAATAACCAGCTGCTGGAGGATCGCCGATTCCGAGATTCATTCAGGCAGTTCTGGGTGAAGTGGAGAGAGAGGCAGGGGCGTTTCCTTTCCCTAAGGCAGTGGTGGGATGTGGGGAAGGTCTACGTCCGTCTGTTTTGCCAGGACTATGCGAGGGGGTCGACCAAGGGGCGGGGCTCCGAGATCAGACGGCTTGAGAGAGAGTTGCTCGACTCGGAATCTCGCCTGGATCGGGCTGGTGGGGACTCGCGTGAGTGGCGGGTGTACCAGGAGAAGGGAGCGCTGAGGGACTTGGAGCTTGGAAGGTCCCGGGGCGCGTATGTGAGATGTTGCATGATCTGGACTGTGCCTCCCCATTTTCCTTCTCTCTGGAGAAGTGGCGAGGAGCCCGCAGGCAGCTCATTGAGTTTCTTGCAGATGATGGCTCCTCTGTCACAGATCCAGAGCATCGGTGCCTCGGTTCGGTCTTTCTACAGAACTCTGTTCTCCGCGGGTACATCTAGTGGGGATGCACAGGGGGTCCTGTGGGAGGGCTTACTCATAGTGGGCAAAGAGGTGGCTGAGCACCTCGATGATCCCTTAACTCTGGAGGAGCTGACTGCTACCCTGCATCAACTCAGGGGGGGGGGGGGGGGGGGGGGGGGGGGGGGGCTAGTCTCCAGGTCTGGACGAGCTGACGGAGTTTCTTAGAGCCTTCTGCCATGTCCTGGGGGATGACTATATGACGGTCCTGGGCAAGAGCCTGGCGACTGGGGAGATGCCCTTCTCGTGGCGCAGGACCGTCCTTGTCCTGCTGCCCAAGAAGGGCGATCTCCGCCTGTTGAAGAACTGGTGCCCGGTCTCTCTCCTCAGCACAGAACACAAAGTCTTTGCACAGGCAATGGCGAACCGCCTGGGTCCCGTGCTGTCCCAAGTGATCAATCCAGACCAGTCCTACACAGTCCCGGGCCGGTCCATCCATCCAGGACAATATCCATCTGGTCTGGGACCTGATCCATCTATCCCAGGGGGCTGGACAGTCAGTCGCCTTTCTCTCCCTTGACCAGAAGGCGTTTGACAGGGTAGATCACAACTACCTTTTTGGGACTGTGCAGGCGTTCGGATTTGGACCGCACTTCCTGGCCCGAGTCCGGCTTTTATACACTGCTGCAGAATGCCTTGTTATGGTCAACGGCTCTTTGTTGGCCCCCATTCACTTTAGGAGGGGGGTACGTCAGGGATGTCCCATGTCCGGCCAGCTGTATTCCGTCTGTGTAGAGCCATTCCTGTGCCTTCTCCGGAGGCGGTTGACAGGCTTGGCTTTACCGGGGCCGGGGATGGAGGTGGTTCTCTCGGACTACGCCGATGATGTCCTTCTGATGTTCACCAACCCTGTTGACCTGCGGAGGATGCGTGAGTGCCAGCAGGTTTTCTCGGCTGCTTCCTCCGCCAGGATCAACAGGGGGGAAATCTTCTAGTCTCTTGGTGGGTCAGTGGGAGGTGGACTCCCTGCCGGAGATGACAGTTAATGCGTGGAGCACCACGCACCTCCTCTACCTGGGGGTGTACCCGAGTCCCACTGAGGGGGCTTGGCCAGCGGACTGGCAGGAGCTAGAGGCGAAAGTCGTTGCCTGGCTAGGGCGTTGGTCAGTCCTCCTTGACGTGCTCTCTTACGTGCACATGGCTGTGGCCTGTAACAGGTACTTGAGCCGGTTCACGGACTCGCTGTAATTGTTATATGGTTACCGGGGGAGAGCATTGGTCACAAACCATCTGGTGGCCTCTATGTTGGGGTACCAGCTGGCCACTCTGGTCCCACCCTCTTTGTTTGTCACCATGATCCAGAGGAGGTTGGTCAACTTCTTCTGGGGAGATATGAATCATTGGGTCTTTGCTGGGGTTCGGAGCCTCCTGTTGGAGGTGGGCGGTCAGGCGCTGGTTTGCGTCCGTACCCAGGTGGTGGCTCTCCGTCTCAGGATGCTGCGTAGGTATATGTATTCCGAGTGTCCTCCTAGATGGCAAGCGCTGGCGACTGACTTTTTCCGCCAGGGTCGCTGCCTTCAGGAGGGCACACAGCTCCCGGTAGCGGGCATCAGTTGACACGTTGAGCGGGATTGCCTGGCTTTTATCAAGATATATTTATAGCCAAGAATCTGGTCACTTTCAGCCAGGGCGCTGCTCCACAGGGGGAGGGGGGTGTTGTAGCTGTGAGGGTGGCCAGTCCTCACCCTGTCACGGTGGGCGTCGAGGAGAGGCGTGTGCGTGGAGCGATTCCGGCCGAGCTTAACCCCGCTCCATCGGAATTGCTCATAGGACCTACGCCCCGGGTCCCTTCCTGAGAGCCGGCCCCACACAACATGAGCCGCCTTTCCGAGATGCCTAGCATGCCGTTCTGTGACATGGTGAGGCGCGTACTCTACAGGCTGCTCCTGCACACTCTACACTTCCTCGCCCTCGTCTTCCGTCCGAACACGCCCTGGCGGCCCGTGTCACCACCTGACGGCGGGAGTGGTCCTCAGTGGAGGTCTCTCTATAAGGGAGTCCTCCCCCTTTACATCGGGGCCTGGGGTGGAGAGTGTTGCATGTGGCCGTGGTCTGTAACAGGTACTTGAGCCGGTTCACGGTCCCGCCAGCCGCCTGTCACTTCTGCGGTGAGGAAGAGACCGTGTTCCATTTGTACGTGCAGTGTGAGAGGTTGCAGCCCCTGTTCGACTATCTGAAGAGGCTGTTTCTCAAATATTGGCTACATTTTAGCCCCACACTCCTGATATTTGGACACCCGGTACAGAGGGGGGAGGGTCGGGAGTCCATCTGCTCCTTGGCCTGGCCAAGATGGCCATTGGCGGGTACAGACAGCGGGTAGTCAACAGCCGCACCAATGTTGGCTGCCTGCCCCTTTGCCGGGCCTATATCCGTGCCCACGCGTCCCTGGAGAGGGAACACGCAGTGTCCACGGGGACAGGAGGTTTTCCGTGAACGCTGGTCGCCGCGGGAGATGGAGTGTATTGTTGTGTATTGTTGTTGCTGTGCAGGTGATGAGAACATTAGAGACAAGAGCAGTGTGAGTGTGGAGGTGTGGGCATACCTGGCAGAGTGCGGGTGGGAGCAGCCTGGTGACTAGGCTGTGCTGCCTCTTCAGCCTCCGCAGGGGCCTCCGTCTGATTGGCGTCCTCATCCTCGGAGGAGGAAGACGAGGACCTTTCCTCGGAGGAACTGGCAAAGACGGCTTTGAAGAGGTCCATGGCTGGCCGGCTGTCCTCCTCCTCAGTATCAGCCTGCACGGAGAGTGGAGGGTAACTTTACACTTAGAGTCATGGAGTGATACAGTGTGGAAACAGGCCCTTTGGCCCAACTTGTCCACACCGGCCAACATGTCCCGGCTACACTAGTCCCACCTGCCTGCGCTTGGTCCATATCCCTCCAAACCCGTTCTATCCATGTACCTGTCTGTTTCTTAAATGATGGGATAGTCCCAGCCTCAACTACCTCCTCTGGCAGCTCGTTCCATACACCCACCACCCTTTGTGTGAAAGTTACCCCTCATAGTCCTATTAAATCTTTTCCCCTTCACCTTGAACCGATGTCCTCTGGTCCTCGATTCCCCTATTCTGGGCAAGAGACTGTGCATTTACCCGATCTATTCCTCTCATGATTTTATATGATTTTACACCTCTATAAGATCACCCCTCATCCTCCTGCGCTCCAAGGAATAGAGGCCCAGCCTACTCAACCTCTCCCTATAGCTCACACTCTCTTGTCCTGGCAAAATCCTCATAAATCTTCTATGAACCCTTTCAAGCTTGACAATATCTTCCCTATAACATGGTGCCCAGAACTGAACACAATACTCCAATTGCGGTCTTACCAACGTCTTATACAACTACAACATGACCTCCTAACTTCTGTACTCAATGATGAAAGCCAAAGTGCCAAAAGCCTTTATGACCACCTTATCCACCTACAACTCCGCCATCAAGGAACCATGCACCTGTACCCCTAGATCCCTCTGCTCTACAACACTACCCAGAGGCCTACCATTCACTGTGTAGATCCTGCTCTTATTAGATGTCCCAAAATGCAACACCTCACATTTCTCTGTATTCCATCAACCATTTCTTAGCCTACCTGGCCAATCGATCCAGATCCTGCTGCAATATTTCACAACCATCTTCACTTTCTGCAACACCACTCACTTGTGTATCATCAGCAAACTTGCTAATCTTGCCCTTTATGTTCTGATCCAAATCATTGATGTAGATGACAAACAGTAACGGGCCCAGTCACACCACTAGTCACAGACCTCCAGTCCGAGAAGCAACCTTCCACCATCACCCTCTGCTTCCTTCCATGGAGCTAATTTGCTATCCATTCAGCAGAACCTTGTCGAATGCTTTACTGAAATCCATGTATAAATCCATCTACAGCTCTGCCTGCATCGACATTTTTAGTCACGTCTTCAAAAAACTAAATCAGATTTATGTGACACGACCTCCCACGTACAAAACCATACTGACTATCCCTAATCAGCCCTTGCCCATCCAAATGCCTATATCAGTAACTTTCTAACTGCAGATGTTAAGCTCACCAGCCTTTAGTTCCCAGCATTTTCCCTGCAACCTTCTTGATTAGAGGCACAACATTTTCCCCCCTCCAGTCTTCCGGCACCTCTCCTGTATTTAAGGACGACTCGTAAATTTCAACCCGGGCTTCTGCAATTTCCTCTCTAGTTTCCCACACTGTCCTTGGATATATCTGATCAGGCCCTGGAGTTTAGTCTAGCTTCACCACTTCTTCGACGGTAACACTGACTGCTCTCAAGACACTTCCATTGATTGCCCCAAGTTCCTCCGTCCTACTGTCTTTCTCCTCGGTAAATACAGAGGAGAAATACTCATTGAGAGACTTTAGAGATACAGTGCAGAAACAAGCTCTTCACCCACCCAGTCCACACCCACCCAGTCCACACCCACCCAGTCCACACCCACCCAGTCCACACCCACACCCACCCAGTCCACACCCACCCAGTCCACACCCACCCAGTCCACACCCACCCAGTCCACACCCACACCCACCCAGTCCACACCCGCCCAGTCCACACCCACCCAGTCCACACCCACCAGCGATCCCCGTACACTAGAACTATCCTACATGATAGGGACAATTTACAATTTACAGAAGCCAATTAACCTACAAACCTGCATGTCTTTGAAATGTAGGAGGAAACTGGAGAAAACCCACATGGTCACAGGGAGAACATACAAACTCCGTACAGACAGCGACCATAGTCAGCGACCATCGAACCTGGGTCTCTGGCGCTCTAAGGCAGCAACGTTATTGCTGCCCAATGTGTCAGCCTATCACCCTCACAACCGCAAACAAGCCCACACCGCAGGCCCGGCAAAGACCAGAGGGCTGGGGCTGGGGCCGGAGGGGTGGAGGGACTGTGACTGTTTGAGGGGGGTGGGGAAAGAAGGGCCCGGGCAGTGTGGGTGGGAAGAGGCCTGACAGAAGCAGTGGCTGGGAGATCAGGGACAAGAGTGACGGCATGGCAGGGGTCATCGCTGGGGACAGGTGTGGGGTGGAGGTGGGGTAAACAGGTGGTCTGAAGAAGGGTCCCGACACAAGACTACATCCGTCCACCCCCCCACGGATGATGCCTGACCCGCTGAGCTCCTCCTGACTTTGTGCGATTTCTTACGTTGCACAGCTGGCGGGCTACGGCAGGAGCTCTCTCAGTCACAGCCCACAGGACAGCAGCAGAATCAGACCACTCGGCCCAGCGCGTCCGTTCCACCATCCATGGCTTATGTATCTTACCCTCGCAGCCCTATTCTGCCTTGGCCCCGTAACCCTTGACTCCCATCCCAGTAACGGCATGTATCTGCCTGGGTTGGCCCTGCTGCACCTTGTCATGGGGCAGGCATGCTGGCGGCTCCTCTCCCCCGTGTGGGGTGGTGCTGTCCCCTGGGGCCGAGGCCGGGATTGCAGGGCCCGCTCCATCCTCCTCCATGTTCTCTGCACTCACGTCCCACCTGGAACGCCGCTTGCCCTCCACTCCTGCTGAACACAGCAGACACAGTGAGTGGGTAAAACTGGCCCAGCTCCTCACACCCACACCCCACCTCACCTCCCCCCATCCCTCCACACCCCCCCCCCCCCACCTCACACCCCCCCCCGCCTCACTACACCCCCCCCCGCCTCACTACAACCCCACCCCCCACCTCCGGTCCCACCTCACATCCCTCATCCCACCCCACACACCCCCGCCCCACCCCACAACCCCACCTCACACCCCACGTCCCACACACCCCACTCCCTCCCCCGTCCTCCAACACCCCCCCCCACCTCACCACCCCCCACCTCACACCATCCTTCGCCACCTCACTACCACCCTTCCCTCCACACCCCCCCGCCCCAACCTGCACCCCACACCCCCACCCCGCCCACCCCTCCTTCCACCCGCCCCCCCCCCACCTCCCCATCTCCCCCACACATCCCCCCACCCCAACCTCACACCCCCCGTCCCACCACACCCCACACCCCCCCGCCCCACCCCACCTCACACCCCCCGTCCCACCACACCCCACACCCCCCCCGCCCCACCTCACCTCAGCCCCACCCACACCCTCTCCACCCTGACCACACCCACCCCCTCCACTCTGCCCCACCCCCACCCTGACCTACCCCCCCCCCCACCCACAACCCCCTCCACTCTGCCTCCCCCCACCCTGCCCCCCCCCCCCACACTGACCAACCCCCCACCCTGCCCCCCCCACCCACCAGCTTTGACCAACCCCTGGGGAAGGAGCAGCTTGGTCTTTATCTTCACCCCAACAATTGTGGAGACCTGGATTCACCTCCTCCTGGCCGTCTCACCCCGTAACATACAACCCTGCTCAGGGCAACATCCCTTCATAGCTTGCTTCCCACTTCCAGCAGCATCCATCCCAGTAAACCCCCTCCCCCCACCTTCCGGGGCCATGCTGTCATCCCACAAACATCAGCCCCACTGCCCTGAGGTAGTCCATGCCACTCACTGTCCACAGGCCTTTTGGCTGCTTGCTGTATCGTGGCTAAAGAAGCTTTCCTGAATGCTGCGGCCCGTGTACCCACCCCCCTCCACACTGCATGTATGTTGCTGCCTGTCAGGGTGCAATGCCCCCACTCACTGGAGGATTTGCCCGCGCGCTGCGCTCCGCTTGGCTGCACCGTGCCGCTGGGTGCAGCAACTGTGGGGACAGTTAGGAAGTTGAACACCGAATACTTGTCTCGCTTCACCTTTAGCAGTCCAACATTTGTGGACCTGTAGAAATAAAACATGACAAATGTGAGATGTCGCAAAGCATGGATACAGGCAAATACAGGTTTACAAAGAAAGATACAAAGTGCTGGAGTAACTCAGCGGGTCAGGCAGCATCTCTGGGGTCGAAAGAAAAGGCCCTGACCCGAAGCGTCACCATTCCATGTTCTCCAGCGGTGCTGCCTGACCTGCTGAGTTACTGGAGCATTTGGGTGTCGCAAAGCAGTTCCCTCAGGTAATCAAACAAATCCCAAGTATGCAGGTTGAAGTAATAACTGGCCACCGGAACTCATCGCAGGAGTTGAAGGGATTGAGTAAATAGAACAGCAATGCAGTTAATCCCATGTGTCCACCAGTGTACGTACTCAGGGTGGAGGTCTAGGGGTTATGGTCACGGGTTATGGGGAGAAGGCAGGAGAATGGGGTAGAGAGGGAAATATAGATCAGCCATGATTAGACGATGGGCTCAAGAGCCTACCTCTGCTCCAACATGAATCTGTGATTAACCCCACATGGCCATGTCCACTGTATGTACCCCAACGGGAGTAATCCCACACGCGTGTGCATCACGGTACATACCCAGGGTAGGGGTCGGGAACGTTGAATCTCTTGCACAGCAGCTTCTCCGGATGCCACTCAAACTTGTCTCGGGTCAGCGTCCCAAACATATTCATTGTCACCGCAGCGTCTTTATCCTGGACGTCACTCTGTGCCAAGAGAGCAGCGTCAGTGGGGCAGCTGGGGAGGGGGCACTGCGGGGGAGGGGGCACTGCGGGGGAGGGGGCACTGCGGGGGAGGGGGCAATGCGGGGGAGGGGGCACTGCGGGGGAGGGG